>NC_092337.1:446167500-446471250 GCF_046630445.1 Rutidosis leptorrhynchoides | reverse complement strand
GTATACACTGGGCCGTGGATTGATTGAAGATAATATTTATCGATTTATTTCTGTACATCTAACTGTGGACAACTAGTTGTAGGTTACTAACAAGGACAGCTGACTTAATAAACTTAAAACATCAAAATATATTAAAAGTGTTGTAAATATATTTTGAACATACTTTGATATATATGTATATATTGTTATAGGTTCGTGAATCAACCAGTGGCCAAGTCTTACTTCCCGACGAAGTAAAAATCTGTGAAAGTGAGTTATAGTCCCACTTTTAAAATCTAATATTTTTGGGATGAGAATACATGCAGGTTTTATAAATGATTTACAAAATAGACACAAGTACGTGAAACTACATTCTATGGTTGAATTATCGAAATCGAATATGCCTCTTTTTATTAAGTATGGTAATCTAAGAATTAGGGAACAGACACCCTAATTGACGCGAATCCTAAAGATAGATCTATTGGGCCTAACAAACCCCATCCAAAGTACCGGATGCTTTAGTACTTCGAAATTTATATCATATCCGAAGGGTGTCCCGGAATGATGGGGATATTCTTATATATGCATCTTGTTAATGTCGGTTACCAGGTGTTCACCATATGAATGATTTTTATCTCTATGTATGGGATGTGTATTGAAATATGAAATCTTGTGGTCTATTATTATGATTTGATATATATAGGTTAAACCTATAACTCACCAACATTTTTGTTGACGTTTTAAGCATGTTTATTCTCAGGTGATTATTAAGAGCTTCCACTGTCGCATACTTAAATAAGGACGAGATTTGGAGTCCATGCTTGTATGATATTGTGTAAAAACTGCATTCAATAAACTTATTTTGTTGTAACATATTTGTATTGTAAACCATTATGTAATGGTCGTGTGTAAACAGGATATTTTAGATTATCATTATTTGATAATCTACGTAAAGTTTTTTTTAAACCTTTATTGATGAAATAAAGGTTATGGTTTGTTTTAAAATGAATGCAGTCTTTGAAAAACGTCTCATATAGAGGTTAAAACCTCGCAACGAAATCAATTAATATGAAACGTTTTTAATCAATAAGAACGAGACATTTTACAAGCAACCCTATTGTTAGCCGAAACCTGCACATCCTTCTCTCCTCTGATTACTTTAGCCCTAATCATGTTATCGGTGGGAACAAGAACAAAAGAAATGAACTTCGTATTTGCCATTAGCTTCAATCAAAAACTTTCAAGAACACGAGTGAATTATGAAAACCGAGAGAGGTTTTGAAGAAGATGATGATCGAATGAGAGGAATTAGGGTTTATGTTTGAAAATGAATTTGAAGAAGAAAATTTTTTTAGGAGAGATATAAATACCCCTGACTCAAAAATTTCAAAAAGTTACCATTAGACCCCTTCAAAATTTAACTTTTTACTTTAGAAACCCGAATAAATAAAACCTTTATTGACCAAATAAGGAAACAAGTTTACAGTAAAAATACACCAGCAGAGTAAACCTTTCCAGACTCTAAATAACATGATGTCATCCAGACTCTGAATATGACGTAATCCAGACTCTATTTTTTTTTTTACAACAACAGTTTAGAAAGTATCATCACTGGACAACATTTCAATTGATTGATTTAACATTCCAAGTTGTCCAAGAAGATAAAAAATGCCTTTTCTCAGAAAGTGCTTTAGTGAAAATATCTGCCAATTGATCCTTAGTGCCAATATGCTTTAAAAACACTTTGCCCTTTTCAACACAATCCCTTATAAAATGATGCCTGATTTCAATATGCTTGGTTCTTGAGTGTAACACTGGATTCTCAGTAATAGCAATTGCACTCTCATTGTCACACATTATTGGAGTGTTGGTCAATATTAACTCAAAATCCAGAAGTTGATGTTGCATCCAAAGTAACTGAGCACAACAACTTCCTGCAGCAACATATTCAGCTTTTGCTGTGGAAGTGGCCACAGAATTATGCTTTTTACAAGACCAGCTGACCAATTTTCCACCTAGCAATTGACATCCACCAGAAGTGCTTTTTCTGTCTAATTTGTAACCTGCATAGTCTACATCTGTGTAACCAATTAGATCAAACCCTGAGTCTTTAGAATACCAAAGACCCAGGTTAGGGGTACCTTTTAAGTACCTAAAATTTCTTTTCACAGCTTTATAATGAGACTCCCTAGGATCAGATTGGTAACGTGCACAAAGACATGTAGTGTGATGACCCGTCCAAATCCACTTGGACGAATACATCATTCATTGATTTCATAGTGAGGTTTTGACCTCTATATGATACATTTTGTAAACATTGCATTCTTTTGAAAAGGCACACCATAAATGAATATATAAATCCAAGGTTTTCGATGTCTCATGATATCTATGAATAGACAATCACCGTATATAATAGTTTACTATAATACATCCGTTGACAATGCAGTCAAAATAAGATACATGGTGATGATTTTGTGAATGCAAAGTTTTCTCGAATAAAGCATGTATGACTCCATGCACATATCTTGTATAGCGTATAAGCAAACAGTGGAAGACTTCTATTAACCTGAGAATAAACATGCTTAAAAGTGTCAACACAAAGGTTGGTGAGTTCATAGTTTTAATGTTGCGCATAATCTATATATAAAGGTGTATCACAAGTTTTCAGTTGTTTCATCCAAAAACGTTTATCAAAATATTCTACGAAATTGAGCACCCTGGTAACTAAACTTAACGTATATATAATTTGTACCCTTTGTATAATCATCTTATTAATACACGCAAACCAATGTGTACGCGTCTCAAATAGCATACGTCCGTTAAAAGGCTAGCGCTCTAGCTCGGACGGGGATATCAAGCCCTATGGATCCATATATAACTACTCGCGACCACCAGTTCTTATAACCGGCAGTTACTAGTTACCAAAGCTAAGGGATTTTCGGTTTAAATTCAGTGTAGAATTTAGTATGTACTTGTATCCATTGCGTTTAAAATAAAGTGCATGTATTCTCAGCCCAAAAATATAGATTGCAAAAGCAATTAAAAAGGGATCTATAAAACTCACCTTAGCAGCACATAAATTCATTCACCAAAATGTGACCGAAACTCGGAATGCAAAATAACCGTAGATCTTAACCTAGAGAACATATGTTGGTCAATACAGGTCTAACAAGCTAGGTCAGGTCATAGTGTATCACAATCCTAATGCTCGAGACTGACATGCAGAAGTTAACAAAAGTCATCTCAAAAGTCACCCTGACCCAATATGATTTTTAAATCTATACATGTTTATTAACATAATATAAGTCTTGATAATTGAACGAATTTATAGTTTATCAAACTCAAAATATTATTTATTTCATGAGCTATATTATATTTGAATTATCATGGCAATCGAACATGTTTAATTATTTCACATAGCTTTCCAATACTTGTAAAATCAGATTATAGTGTTTATAAAGCTTTAAAACATGATACGACAGTCAACTTTGACAATTGTTCAACAAAACGAGACGCGCTTTATATAGAAATTCATTTACTCGATTAGTAATATTTGAAAATCCAATTTATCAATCTCATAGACAAGTTGTTTAAATATTAATTTACAGTTTCAAACACAATTTCAATTAACGTCAAACATAATTCAGTTGACCATATCTTTTAATCCGTTCATCAAAATCACGCGATTTCTAAATGAAAGTTAATAATTTTTCGCCAGCTTTCCAAAAACATGCATATCATATACTTTATATCAGTAGCATATGTATCAAATTCGTGATTTATCATAAACTATCTAACGATAATATTAATCATACAAGCAAGCATAATCATATATACTCGAGCACTAATCATGGATACACTATTAATATATAAAAGATAAGATATGAATGCTCACGCATCAATATTGAGATTCAATATTGCAGGAAGGTACGTAGACACAACGGAGATGATAAACACTAGATTGACCTCATGAGCTATACCCCCGAATAATACTCCTAACCTCCATAGCTATAACCCATAATTTCCTTAGCTCTATCCCGCTCGAAAAACCCGTTTGAAATAACTCGCTCATGACCTCGTCGTAATATTTTATGTATAATACTAATTATAATAATACTAGTACTTCTAATAATAATAAGATTAATAATAATAATATTAATAATAATAATAAAAATTATAATTTATATGTATAGAGAAAGATTCGAGAGATATATGTTATGAAAACTGGAACCAAAATCGTGCCATTTGTAGAACCTCTCACCCATCTATACCTCATGCGATCGCATGGGGTCTCTACCTCATAACCATGCGGTTGCATGGATACCTCCTCCAGCTCATGAGCACTTAAAACTCTTGCCAACATCCATTTTGTAATATAAATTAATATATAATATATTAAATCTTTATAATTAATTAAATATTATATTTTATTGTCGTGCATAGTTGACTTGTAATTTTTACACTGATGTGTAGTACATTGACCCTCGACTCAAGTACCGATTTCGGTTATTCGAACGCATTTTCGTACGCTTAGAAAACTTGTACTTTACGTTTCGCGACGTGTACCTTTATCAATAATTAGACTTATTTCACCAATGAGTATACTAATTAAAATGTAACTTATACTTTTGAGTGTTATGGTCATTTGCTTCCTAAAATCATCATCCTAATATATATATATAATAATATTATTTTAAATTTAAACGTTTTATGACTAAGTTATTATTATATTTTTATCACATTATAATAAATATATATATATATATATATATATATATATATATATATATATATATATGTATATATATATACATATATATATACATACATATATATTTATTCATGTCTAGTTACAATTATTTGCTCGTGAATCGTCGGTCAAAATCATATAAATTTAAATTTGGTCAAAAAATTTTGGGTCGTCACAGTACCTACCCGTTAAAGAAATTTCGTCCCGAAATTTGATAGAGATCGTCATGGCTAACAATAAAAATATTTTTATGAAGAATATGTGTGGATAAATAGAGTTTTATCATTATTGAATATTATAAATAAAACGATTCGATTATGTGAAGCGTAAGAGTGAAGCTGTCACAAAAGGTTGAGATAGGGATTTAACTTTGGACGTAGTCACGGTGGATTTTCGGATTTCAAGGGATTTAGGGGAAAATCTTCATAATAAGATTTGATTCTTCGGTAGTTAAGGAGATATGATCTTCTTTGGTTAAATGCGATGATCTGTTTTGATTGCTCTGTCGGATATTTCACTATAAATCCACCCTCTTCATTTCCTTATTTTCCACAGCTCATACCTTCTATTCTTTCTCCCTCAATTCATACTTTAAAGCATTCGTTAATATGCTCCATCCCGTTCTGATTCTTGATATACTCCTAACTTTCATATCTATCATTCTTCTTTTTCATCTGCCGCCGGAAGAATCTATTTACTTCTACTATACTCTTGGTTTTATAGTGTTTTTAGTTCTCCCATGTCTTTACGTTGCAATACTTATTGATATACACGGTTTGTAATTTATGCGTTGTCATCGGGCTTTATATCTTTCCTTATTTTTCGGAGTCCCTACTTCTGTCTTTCTATAATCATTGACATCCACAATTAATGCTCTCTCCTATTTGCTGCGATTTATACTCCCATTTTCATTTCGGAGCTTCATGCTTTTGTTTTCTTCTTCCCGACTTCAAGTCAAGCGAATAATGGTCCAGAATTCATAGGTATGAAGTTTCGAATGATCATAATATACAAAGCAGAAAGGAAAAGTAATAGCACGATTTGATTTGTCAAATTACCAAAATATCCGGAAAAGACCGAATTATCAAGAAAATATTTTCTTGATGTGTTTAGAGGTTAAATAGAATGAAAGAGTTATGTAACATGGTTCAAGATGAGGGTATGATCTGTGAACCTTTATCACGTTCCATTAGAAACTCAGCATGACTTACTGTAATATAATCACGTTGATCAAGTATCATTATATTATACTAACTCACGCTTCAATTCCCAACACTTTTTCAAAACATTCATAATTTAAACTCGAAGGTTTACAGAATATAGAAACTAAACAGTTTCCTTTATGATGTAATACAGATAACGCGAGAAGATAAATGATTTTAGATAAGGATAGTTATGAAAATATCTTAAGAAATATCGAGGATATTTATAATGAAAGACACGATGATATCTTAGAACTTCTAATATCGAAGGATGGTGAAGAAGATTTGTCCGTAAAGGTTTAGAGTCAGGAGCAAGGTATTTGTTAATGACTTCAGCGGATACTGAATCATTTGGATTCTTTGAAGGCAGGTTTAGTCTTTGTGATTTGTCCACAGCCTCCTTCATGGTTTACTCAATCCATTTTCCAGTTCCCACTTTTCTGAGCTTTGCCAACACACTATTCTTTATCATCAAACTTTTGGCCATTAAGACCAATTACAGTTTTGCTGCTTCATCAGCTTTTTCAACATTCAGAGTATTGATTCATAGACTGGTTGCTTTTCAGAATTTCAGAATAAAAGCTCACAATTCTAAGAGATGAATGTTATATGTATACATATGATGTTTTATAGTCTTGAATGATACGAATATTTTTCTGGGTTTTTATGAATAGAAGTGATGTTCTAGCATATTTTAGAAGTCAAAGTATAGCTTTGAAAGGTGTAGGGATCTGAGAGTGATGATATCGGTTATATCTTGACTTGGATTTTGATATGTTAAAATCAGAATATGTAATTGAATTTGAATGAGTATGGTTGTTTTGATTTCTATGAAAGAATATATCTCGTTGTGAAAGTAGTGAGTATAGTTGATGATTTGTTGAATCAGAATAGGAGAATGTAACATATTAATTGTTAATTTATATATCTTTCGGGTATTACCTACCCGTTAAAAGTTTCACAAGTAATATTTTGTACCAGAGATTTTTATTACAGTCTTTATGAAAATATATGTATGTATATTTTCTTCAGATGTAATACAGATTTAATGAGTTAATATCATATTAAGCTCATTTGATTTTTGGTTGGATTAGAAGTAAATAATCTCTAAAACATTAAAGATTTCATAATCTTCACAGAGTATTTCACTAATGTAATTAATACTTCGTTATTCAGTTTTATTGATATTTCCTCAGTGAATTATGTTGGTGCTTACGGAACTCTTGCTAACTTCGCAAGGTACGAATGATGTTTTCTGGAATGTTTCAAGTACATCGAAAATGAAAGTGTAAAATCAAACATGTATTTGAATAATACACTAGATTTATTATGAAATGGAATCTATTAAGTCGAAGCAGAGATTATAGTTAACGATTGTTAAGTCATTAACGAAGGATGTACATCATAGCATATTAATAACATGAACTAACCGAGTAGTTAAGATTCACACGTAATAGCTTAGTACGAAAAGATTTATTTTGATCTCAAAATTCATATATATATAAAATATACGTATAATTTCTTCAGAGGGAATGAGTTAATACTTCATAACTCGTTGATACGATATAAGCGTTGTTGATTAGTGATGATGTTTGCGGTGATTATGGATCTGGCGGAGCTTGTGATGTTGTAGATGCTGCTGATGCTGACGATGCTGACGGTACTGACGGTGCTGGTGATGCTAACAGTACTGTTGATGCTGCTGGTAAAATAGATCTAGCTTGTAAATCGTGCACCATTCCGATCAGGGTTTTATTTCATCATTTCTATTCGCTCACTCATCTGGTTTACAATTAGAACTAGAATAAGTAATCTCTAAAACTTTTAGAAACTTCATATTCTCTGCAGAATATTTCTTCGATGAAGTTATGAATCAATACTTCATCGTTTGTTGTTGGTATTCCTTGGTATCTCTGGTGCGTATGACGTTGATGTTCGAGGTACAGATTGTGATGTTGAGGTGTGGGATGCGGATGTTGTTGTTGGTGGTGGTAATGATACTGTTGGTGTTGATGATGGTGGTACTGTTGATGCCGGTGATGCTGCCGGTGCTTGTAATCTTTGCACCATATTCTTCAAAGCCACTACCCGAGCGCGAAGCTCGTTCACTTCTTCTACTACACCGGGATGATTGGCGGTTCGGAAGAACGGATGAATAAGATACAGAATTTGAGATAGTATATAATCATGACGAGATACTCTGGAGATGAGAGAGAAAATGGTATTACGAACAGGTTCGCCGGTAAGTGCTTCAGGTTCTTCGCCAAGAGGAGAATGTGGTGGATGGAAGGGATCACCTTCTTCTTGTCTCCAATGACTAAGTAGGCTACGAACCCATCCCCAATTCATCCAGAATAGATGAAGGCTAATTGGTTGCTCCATTCCGGTCACACTTCTTTCGGAGCTCGAGGAGTTTGAGGAATCAAGGGAGAAATCCATATTATATGATGGGATAAAGGGTTTTTGATATGAGATGAGTGTTGAATACTGAATGATATCTTCGTTTCCTTGAATACGTATATATAGCAAAAAGATCCCGTAATTTACGGAGGAAATTTAGAAAAAATGTCAGACAAAGTCTGCTGAGATAAATATGATAAGATATGATTTGTCTATACTTCCATTTATGCAATAATTGCAGTAAGATGTGTCTAGACTAAAGAATGATAAGCATGTAATTTCTGACAAGAAATGATAAGCAAAACTCGGTAAAAACATATACGGTCATAGTCCAGACTCACTAATGTATCCTAACAATTACCAGTTAAACACACTAATGCAAATTCTGGTTCCCTATGACCTCAAGCTCTGATGCCAACTGTGATGACCAGTCCAAATCTACTTGGACGAATACATCATTCATTGATTTCATAGTGAGGTTTTGACCTCTATATGATACATTTTGTAAACATTGCATTCTTTTGAAAAGGCACACCATAAATGAATATATAAATCCAAGGTTTTCGATGTCTCATGATATCTACGAATAGACAATCACCGTATATAATAGTTTACTATAATACATCCGTTGACAATGCAGTCAAAATAAGATACATGGTGATGATTTTGTGAATGCAAAGTTTTCTCGAATAAAGCATGTATGACTCCATGCACATATCTTGTATAGCTTATAAGCAAACAGTGGAAGACTTCTATTAACCTGAGAATAAACATGCTTAAAAGTGTCAACACAAAGGTTGGTGAGTTCATAGTTTTAATGTTGCGCATAATCTGTATATAAAGGTGTATCACAAGTTTTCAGTTGTTTCATCCAAAAACGTTTATCAAAATATTCTACGAAATTGAGCACCCTGGTAACTAAACTTAACGTATATATAATTTGTACCCTTTGTATAATCATCTTATTAATACACGCAAACCAATGTGTACGCGTCTCAAATAGCATACGTCCGTTAAAAGGCTAGCGCTCTAGCTCGGACGGGGATATCAAGCCCTATGGATCCATATATAACTACTCGCGCCCACCAGTTCTTATAACCGGCAGTTACTAGTTACCAAAGCTAAGGGATTTTCGGTTTAAATTCAGTGTAGAATTTAGTATGTACTTGTATCCATTGCGTTTAAAATAAAGTGCATGTATTCTCAGCCCAAAAATATAGATTGCAAAAGCAATTAAAAAGGGATCTATAAAACTCACCTTAGCAGCACATAAATTCATTCACCAAAATGTGACCGAAACTCGGAATGCAAAATAACCGTAGATCTTAACCTAGAGAACATATGTTGGTCAATACAGGTCTAACAAGCTAGGTCAGGTCATAGTGTATCACAATCCTAATGCTCGAGACTGACATGCAGAAGTTAACAAAAGTCATCTCAAAAGTCACCCTGACCCAATATGATTTTTAAATCTATACATGTTTATTAACATAATATAAGTCTTGATAATTGAACGAATTTATAGTTTATCAAACTCAAAATATTATTTATTTCATGAGCTATATTATATTTGAATTATCATGGCAATCGAACATGTTTTATTATTTCACATAGCTTTCCAATACTTGTAAAATCAGATTATAGTGTTTATAAAGCTTTAAAACATGATACGACAGTCAACTTTGACAATTTTTCAACAAAACGAGACGCACTTTATATAGAAATTCATTTACTCGATTAGTAATATTTGAAAATCCAATTTATCAATCTCATAGACAAGTTGTTTAAATATTAATTTACAGTTTCAAACACAATTTCAATTAACGTCAAACATAATTCAGTTGACCATATCTTTTAATCCGTTCATCGAAATCACGCAATTTCTAAATGAAAAGTTAATAATTTTTCGCCAGCTTTCCAAAAACATGCATATCATATACTTTATATCAGTAGCATATGTATCAAATTCGTGATTTATCATAAACTATCTAACGATAATATTAATCATACAAGCATGCATAATCATATATACTCGAGCACTAATCATGGATACACTATTAATATATAAAAGATAAGATATGAATGCTCACGTATCAATATTGAGATTCAAATTGCAGGAAGGTACGTAGACGCAACGGAGATGATAAACACTAGATTGACCTCATGAGCTATACCCCCGAATAATACTCCTAACCTCCATAGCTATAACCCATAATTTCCTTAGCTCTATCCCGCTCGAAAAACCCGTTTAAAATAACTCGCTCATGACCTCGTCGTAATATTTTATGTATGATACTAATTATAATAATACTAGTACTTCTAATAATAGTAAGATTAATAATAATAATATTAATAATAATAATAATAATAATTATAATTTATATGTATAGAGAAAGATTCGAGAGATATATGTTATGAAAACTGGAACCAAAATCGTGCCATTTATAGAACCTCTCACCCATCTATACCCCATGCGATCGCATGGGGTCTCTACCTCATGACCATGCGGTTGCATGGATACCTCCTCCAGCTCATGAGCACTTAAAACTCTTGCCGACATCCATTTTGTAATATAAATTAATATATTAATATATAATATATTAAATCTTTATAATTAATTAAATATTATATTTTATTCTCGTGCATAGTTGACTTGTAATTTTTACACCGATGTGTAGTACATTGACCCTCTACTCAATTACCGGTTCCGGTTTTTCGAACGCATTTTCGTACGCTTAGAAAACTTGTACTTTACGTTTCGTGACGTGTACCTTTATCAATAATTAGACTTATTTCACCAATGAGTATAATAATTAAAATTAACTTATACTTTTGAGTGTTATGGTCATTTGATTCCTAAAATCATCGTCCTAATATATATATAATAATATTATTTTAAACTTAAACGTTTTATGACTAAGTTATTATTATATTTTTATCACATTATAAAATATATATATATATGTATATATATATATATATATATATATATATATATATATATATATATATATATATATATATATATATATATATATATATATATTCATGTCTAGTTACAAATATTTGTTCGTGAATCGTCGGTCAAAATCATATAAATTTTAAATTTAAATTTGGTCGAAAATTTTCGGGTCGTCACATGTAGCAAACATTATATCAGGTCTATTTGCAGTTAAATATAGCAAAGATCTAATCATACCTCTATAGGTTGATTGACAAGTGAGTTTTTCAGATTCATCTTTATCAAGCTTTTCAGAAACACTCATTGGAGTTCTTAAAGAAGAACAATTTTTAAAATCATATTTAGTTAACATATCAGAAATGTAGTTAATTTGGTTAGTAAAAATGCCTTCAGAAATCTGTTTTATTTGCAACCCAAGAAAATAGTTTAAAGTACATAAATTACTCATTCTATACTCTTCAGACATAATGTCAGAAAACCATTTTCTCAAGTGTGAATTTGTAGACCCAAAAATAATGTTATCAACATAAATTTGAACAAGTAACACCTCACATTTGTCCTTTTTGATAAATAAAGTCTTGTCAATGGCTCCTCTGGAAGAATTCTTTTCTAGCAGAAATATTGACAAGGTATCATATCAGGCTCTGGGAGCTTGCTTCAGACCATACAATGCTTTCTTCAGTTTGTAGACATGCTTAGGAAATTTCTTATTTAGATAACCAGGAGGTTGTTTCACATAAACCTCTTCTTGCAATTTACCATTCAGGAAAGCACTCTTCACATCCATTTGAAACAGTGATAATACTAAAAACGAATATATATTTCATAGCATTATCCTTCAAGAAAGACAAGCTTTTAGTTGCAGTTGTTCTATTTACAAGTGATATTCGTTTAAATAATAAAAGGTGAAGACAAAAGACAGATTCGATGATTTGAAGACGCAAATGACCAAAAAACTCAAATGTACAAAGTACAATCCAAGTGGTTCAATTTATTGATAAGAAACGTCTAAAAATAACAAGGGTACAAGTCGCAAAACGTAAAGTACAAGATATCTAAGCGTACGAAAAGGCTTTCGAAAATCCAGAAACGGGACCTGAGTCAACTATCAACGCACGATGCAACAGACCTAAAATTACAAATTAACTATGCACATAAATATAATATAATATAATATATAATTAATTCTATAAAATTATATATATATATATATATATATATATATATATATATATATATATATATATATATATATATATATATATATATATATATATATATATATATATATATATATATATATATATATATATATATATATATTATGTTTATATATTAAAAACCGTCGGCAAGCTAGGATCCAAAGTATGTGAGCTGGAAATGGAACCTCCACACTCGCGGAGCTGTGAAGCACGAAAGCATTCTGATCGATTTCAACACCTGCATTCTGATCGATTTCAACACCTTTTTCTATCTATCTATCTACGATATATTTATATTTATATTTTATAATTTTAATTTTAATTTAAGCTTAATAATAATAAGGTTATAGTGGCGAATGTTTTAAGTTTGTAAGTCGAAATTCTATCCATGTAACGCTACGCTATTAATACTCATTGTAAGTTATGTTCAACCTTTTTAAATTAATGTCTAGTAGCTAAGTTATTATTATCCTTGTTTAAATCGAAGTAATCATGATGTTGGGCTAAATATTTAAGACGGGGATACTGGGCTTTGGACCATAATTGGGGTTTGGACAAAAGAACGACACTTGTGGAAATTAGACTACGGGCTATTAATGGGCTTTATATTAACTAAACGATACCTCGTTAATTTAATATAAAGGTTACAATTTGACGTATCTATATATAACCACACACGCTTAATCGGGTACGGTGGGCGGGATATCTATAAATACGAATTATTGTTCATTTGACCGGACACGGGGATGGATTAATAGTTAATGGACTCATTAAAACAGGGGTGGATTACATTCAAGGGTAATTGGTGTAATTGTTAACAAAATATTAAAACCTTGGACTACACGCAATCGATAACCCGGTGTATTCATTAAACAAAGTATTAAGACCTTGTTACAGTTCGAATCCCCAATTTGTTAGAATATTTGACTTCGGGTATAAGGATAATTTGACGAAGATCCTCGCACTTTATATTTATGACTGATGGACTATTATGGACAAAGCCGTATGGACATATCGAATAATCCAGGACAAAGGACAATTAACCCATGGTAATAAATTAAAATCAACACGTCGAACATCATGATTACGGAAGTTTAAATAAGCATAATTCCTTTATTTTGTATCTTATCGCATTTTTAATTATCGTACTTTTTAGTTATCGCAATTTTATTTATCGTCATTTTATTTATCGCACTTTAAATTATCTCATTTTTATTATTGTTATTTACTTTACGCTTTAAATTAAGTCATTTATATATTTAATATTTTACATTAGGTTTTAATTGTGACTTAAGACATAAAATCGACAAACCGGTCATTAACCGGTAAAAGCCCCCTTTTATAATAATAATAATAATACTACTTATATATACATATATACAAATATAGTTTAAAAAAAATATAGCGTTAAACTTGGCTAGCTCCCTGCAGAACGAACCGGACTTACTAAACACCTTGAAATCTTTGTGAGCAGCATATGCCAGAAACAGTCTAATAGCTTCAATTCTAGCAACAGGAGCAAAAGACTCATCATAGTCTATTCCTTCTTCTTGTCTATACCCTTGAGCAACCAACCTTGCTTTATTTTTGATTGCAATACCATCTTTATCAACCTTGTTTCTAAAAACTCATTTTGTGCCTATTGCAATTTTATCAGCAGGCTTTGGAACCAATTCCCAAACATCATTCCTTTCAAGTTCTATCCATTCTTCAGTCATAGCCTCAACTCAATCATAGTCAGCCAATGCTTCATCTACTTCTTTAGGCTCAATTAGTGAAAGAAAACAAGAAAAGAAGCAGTAATTTGCTATAGCAAAATCAGACACAGGTGTCTGAGAAGAAGAACTAGGTTTAGGCAGACCTGTAGGATCCACAACATAATCCTCAAGATGCTTTAGAGGAACTATATTTCTAGATAATTTTCTAGTAGGAACAATGAGATCCAAAGTGGTATTTGATGACTGATCACCACTTTCTTGATTGACAACAGATTCTTCTTCTTGTGAAGGATCTTCTGTGTGAGTATTATCTGCAACTTCATTTCTCAATCCAGACAAATTTGGTTCATCTGACTCAGACTCTGAATCCAGAGTCTGAACACTATTCCCTGAAATTAAATTAGATAATTCACTAAGTGCAGATAGCTCAGTACTACATGACTGATCCATTTCTAAAGAACTTTCATCAAAGGAAACATTAATAAATTCTTCAATCTTCATTCTCCTCTGATTATATGCTCTATAAGCTTTGCATACAGAAGAATATCCCATAAATATACCTTCATCAGACTTTGGCCTCATCTTATCAAGCTGATATCTTTGATTTAAAATATAGCATTTACACCCAAATACATGGAAGTAATGAATAGTGGGCACCTTTTTATGATATAACTCATAAGGAGTTTTACCATGTTTCTTCACAATCAAGGACCTATTTTGAGTGTAACATGCTGTATTTACAGCTTCAGCCCAGAACCTTAGGGCAACATTTGATTGGCATAGCATGGTTCTGGCTGCTTCAATGAGTGTCCTATTTCTTCTTTCAGCAACTCCATTTTGTTGTGGAGTTCTAACAGCAGAGAAATTTTGACCAATTCCAGACTCTACACAAAAATCAATTAATGTGACATTTTTGAACTCAGTACCATGATCACTTCTCAATTGTTTGACAAGAACACCCTTCTGCGCCTGCTCTTTCTTGATCAAGTTGATGATTTCTTCAGGAGCATCATTCTTTGCAGCTAAGAAAATAACCCATGTAAATCTGGAATACTCATCAACAATTACCAAAGTATATCTTTTTCCACCCAGACTACTAGTGTTCATTGGACCAAACAGATCCACGTGAAGCATGTGAAGTGGAACACTAATGGTAGCTAGGTTTTTTGAGGGAAACTTTGTTTTGGTCTGTTTACCCATAATACAAGCAGAACAAGGTTTATCTTTCTTGAAAGGTTGTTGTGGAAGACCTCTTACAAGATTCTTTTTGAAAAGCTCATTTATATTTTTGAAATTAAGATGAGAAATCCTTTTGTGCCAAAGCCAATTAATTTCTGAGACAGTCTGAGAGTACAGACATGTCTCAATTCCAGCATCAGCAGATTCTAGATCCAACATATACACATTTTGAAATCTCCAGACCACAAGTGTTGGCCTTCCTTTAGGATCATAAATAATACCAGCTTTATTCCTAATTCTGATTTCACAGTCTTCATCAGCAATTTGGCTCACACTCAGCAGATTATGTTTCAGCCCTTCAACAAAAGCAACTTTCTTAAATGTAACACTTACAGCTTTAACAGTACCATAACCAATAGTCTTTGCAACAGAATTATCCCCATATCTTACAGAGGGACCCTTTTCTTCAACAAACCCTACTAGATGCTCTTTGCATCCAGTCATGTGTCTTGAGCAACCACTATCCAGATACCACATATTACCCTGCTACACAAGACACAAACAAAAGAGAATGATTAGTTTTTAAGGGGAACCCACTTTTCAGTGGGTTCAATTGGAGTGCTCTTCACTCTCCAAACAAAAGCTTTGTTTTCAATCCAGATCAACTTGTCCTTTACAGATTTTAAGACACTTTTATTTTCACAAACTTTGGGTTTCCATACCTTCTTAATTTTCTTAGAAAAACAAGATGTTCTTTTAACTGAAGGTTTTTCTTGACTCTTGATTTTTTTATTGAGCTTAGAAATTTCCTTTTTGAGTTTTTGAATAGTTTTAGCTTGTTTTGACTTTGACTTTCTTTTAGTTAACCCTTTTGGATCTGGACAAGTGTCAATGTCAGAGAATGATTCAGAGTTGTTATTGCAACTTGACTCTTGGGTGTCAGGCTCTAGGTCAGAACATACACTATTATTTTGAGAGACTAAAATGCTAGAATTTGAAGGTTTTAAAAGTTCAGACTCTAATGGATTTTTACTTTCAAGTATTATAGTCTTAGAAGGTTCAACATGATCTAATGACCTTACAAAAGCATTGGTTAAAGTAACATCACCATCAGCCCGTAGTATGATATTGTCCGCTTTGGACACAAGCCGATCACCGACGGGCTACCCGCGCACGAGTACAACCCCGGATCGCACTTCTACCTCACGGATTTTCTTCTCGGGTAAACACCCTCAAAACGCGTCATGTCAGAGTGCGCAGCACAACTGGTATGATACTGTCCGCTCTGGGCCACAGGCCGATCACCGACAGGACACATTCCCCGGATCGCACCTACCCGCACGGTTTTAAACGCGTCATACCAGAAGAGGTATCCACACCCTTATAAGGAGTGCTTTGTTTTCCTCTTCCACCGATGTGGGACGAGTCTGTTACAACTCTCCCCCCCTTCGGGACACTGCGTCCCCGCAGTGCACATCGATGCGGGCCCCAGCTCTGATACCATAAGTAACATCACCATCAGCCCGTAGTATGATATTGTCCGCTTTGGACACAAGCCGATCACCGACGGGCTACCCGCGCACGAGTACAACCCCGGATCGCACTTCTACCTCACGGATTTTCTTCTCGGGTAAACACCCTCAAAACGCGTCATACCAGAAGAGGTATCCACACCCTTATAAGGAGTGCTTTGTTTTCCTCTTCCACCGATGTGGGACGAGTCTGTTACAACTCTCCCCCCCTTCGGGACACTGCGTCCCCGCAGTGCACATCGATGCGGGCCCCAGCTCTGATACCATAAGTAACATCACCATCAGCCCGTAGTATGATATTGTCCGCTTTGGACACAAGCCGATCACCGACGGGCTACCCGCGCACGAGTACAACCCCGGATCGCACTTCTACCTCACGGATTTTCTTCTCGGGTAAACACCCTCAAAACGCGTCATACCAGAAGAGGTATCCACACCCTTATAAGGAGTGCTTTGTTTTCCTCTTCCACCGATGTGGGACGAGTCTGTTACAGTTAAAATCTTTTTGTCACCATCAAATTTTACAAATGTGTTTGGTAGAATGTCAGGTTTGAATACACTTGGATCAACTACCACATTATTATTTAATATGTAGTTTTCACCTAGTATAGCTTTGACATCATTTGGAATTTGTTTGGCAATAGCATCAGAATTCTTTTTGGAAGATACACACCAAGATTTACAAATTGATTCATAATGTTTTGACCTTTTAATTGATCTTCCTAATTCAATATTTAACCTTTTAGTTTCTTCTGTATATGCCATTTTATATGTGTCAAGTTCTACCTCACATTTTTTCAAGATTTTAATTTCAGCATCTTTGTCTTTGATAGTGTTTTTAAGATCAAAAATTTGTGTTCTTAACCTATCAATATCATCTAAACACCATTGAAAGTCAAGCAGCAAGTACTGAAACATTCTCACTTTTTCATTATCAAGATAGTTCACAAAGTTTTGTACCTTATAAGCAGAAACTTTATTAAAAGTGGAGTCTTTATCCATCTTTTCAATAGCTTTCAAATCTTCCTCAAACTTGCTAGAACCACCATCAATTATAGCCATAAGACACTTATTCTCCTCCTCATCAGATGATGAGTCTTCATCTTTCCATGCTTCTGTGTACAAAGCTTTTTCTTGTTCTTTGTTCTTAGATCTTTCTGCTTCACTCTTTAACTTCATGTACTTAAGTTTGTACTTTCTTACTTTGTCAACAGACTTGTTGGAGTTAGCACCTCCTTCACCCTTAGACCAGCAGTCAGCAGCTATGTGTCCTAACTTGCCACACTTAAAGCATTTAGCTTTCTTTGGATCAAAAGTACCCTTGCCTTTACCCTTCTTATAACCAAACTTTTTCTGCTCAATCCTTTGAGTCAAAAAAGCCATCTGGACTTCCAAATCTTTAATCTCCTCATCTTCATCAGATTCACTATCATCATCAGAAGTTTCATCACTCTCAGATTCAACCTTGCTAGAGTAACTAGAGAATAACTGCTTATTCTTCTTTGTAGTAGCCACCAATACAGCTTCTGGATCTTTAGCAGTTTTCTTAGCATTGATCTTATTCTTCAGTTGTGTTTCCTCAAAGTTTGATAGTATACCAAACAATTCACTCAACTCATAGTTATCAATCTTCTCACTAATTACCATAGATGTAATTACAGACTCAAAGTTCGAAGGTAACAATTTAATGAACTTTTGACACAACACTTGTTATGTTTTCTCTACACTAACACTTTCAAGATCATTTATCAGAACCTGAAATCTTGAATGAAGATCACTTAAAGATTCTTTAGGCTCAGCAGCAAAATTTTCATAGGATCTAATCAGATTCTTCTTCTTTCGAGTCTTAACAATAGTGACTCCTTCATAGTCATTAAGCAACAGATCCCACATAGCTTTAGCAGTCTTGACGTGACTGATCTTTCGGAGAATTGGAACAGTAACAACATTCCCAATAATACTCCTTATTTTGCTATCCAGTTTGAACTTTATAGCTTCTGCTTCGATCCACCTTTCTCTTGGTGTTTCACGAAAATAGGCAGGTTGTGCAGCAACAGTATCTGTGGCAGGAACATCAGCTATCATTGAACCAGGAATAATGGGTCCTGTTGTAAGAACATGCTCAGCTTCTTCATGAATAGATCCTAAAAACCATAGGACTTTCAATTTTCCAAGTTGCAAAGTCTGTGCCATCGAATATTGGCACACCTTTTCCAGCCATAACTGGGGTAGGAATGGTACTGGTAGACATATTGATAAAAATATGGATCGTTTGTAAAGATCACCGTAATAGGATTTACACCTTACCCGCTCTGATACCAGTTATAAGTTCACAGTAATTGAACTATGAACACCAGACTCTCACTTAAACAATAAATATGAATTATTAGTGCAGAAATTGAGAGAACACGATAATAGAATAGAAGTCTAATGATATTGATCATGTAAAAGTATATCTTCAAACTAAACCATACGTCCCTATTTATACAGATAAACACCAAATCTGAAGATTTAGTTTCCAAAACTACTTCGCTATAAATAAGGAAAAGATAAACTAAAAACCAAACAAATTAGCTATTAATTCAAAAGTCAACTCTAGAGATAAAACTGAATCTTCAAAACATATCTTCTTAAACTTTAAGCATATCTCCAGAATAATCTTTAGCTTTGGCTTCAAGAAAACTTCAACCGCTGACTTCAGCAAATTCCAGAGTCTGCAACTTCAGACTCTAAACCTCCAGATTCTAAAATCTGCAAAATACTTTTGACTCATTAGATTATTATTCCCAACACTAGTGAAATGATCCGTGGAACCACGAGTTTGTTTAAATGAAACAGTTTAATGATATGTTTTAGATATTAAGTGAACGTAAATGCTAAAGTTATTTAGTTTAATGACCTGCGGAACCACAGAGTCCGACTAAGAAACTCGTCAGGTGAACATTTTATCAAAATGCATATTTAACAATCCACATCTAATCATAAGAGATAATATTGGTTGTCATTTTATTTTAAAAGTGTAAATTAAAATATAAATTTAGAATTGACTTCCTTCTGCCTAGCTTTTATACATTCTCGTACTAAATTCAAAATAATTCAAAATTATTTAATTTTAATATTTAAAATAATTATTAATAAGATTTAATAATATTAGTTAATTAATAAAATTTAATTTTAATTCAAAAAATTTAGATTAATGACATCACCCACCATGCTTCGATTTTTTTTTCTTTTTGATTTTTCTCTTAACAAGGAATTAGCTTAATAATGACATCATTATTATATGATTTTAATATTAACTATAGATTCTACCCTAAGAATTTATCTTTAACAATAAAGATTTCAGTATTATATATTGACCCAACAATATTTCAGCGGCTTTGATTTTGTAGCCGTTATTAAATTTTTGTGTTATACATGAACCAACAATTACCAATTATAAATGTTATTGCAAATTAACGATTATAAATACTACTGGAACAATGTTAAACGTAACTCTTAGAACTACGTTTAAGCATACAATAATTAAGTTTAAGACTTTGCTGAATTAATGCAAAAGTTATGAGTTTCTAGGTCTGCAACTTGCTTCGCCTTGTCTCGTGTTTTTTCTAGGTCGTGTTGTACTTATATTGATATACATTGTCGGGTCTTCGTTTCATTGTAATGCATCCCCCCCCCCCCTCCCCCCTCCTCCCCCCTCCCCCTTAGTGGGTTCGTGTTAATAAAACTTTTGCTTTTCGAAAAAAAAAATGCAAAAGTTATGAGTGGATTTGTATGAGATCAAAAAAGAGCAAATTAGATTGGCACATTTGGCTAACTAACCCCATTTCAGGTTGTTTCTCTTCTAGGCGGAATGGGGAGGCTAAAGGATCAGTAACCTTCGAGTTGTAGTTTTCCAAGTTATATTTCGATCTTTGTATAGTTTTAATTCATAGCTTTAGGTTATCTATGTAAATGAATGTCGAGGTACCCGTCTTTTCATAGTAATAAAAGTTCTTTGGTGCTTTTCAAAAAAAAGAGTTATAGAGTTTAAATACTACTTTTAATATCGAATTTTCTTATATAATTTTGATATTAACATTATTCATGGCATGGTCGAGTTATGAATATGAAATTAATCTATATGTGGTATGCTTAAGCGTAACTTTTAAGGCTATGTTTATTATTTTCCTTAAGATTAATATTAACTAATAGAATATCTATATCTATATAACAATGAATTAACAAGTAAACAGATGAATTTTTTCTTTCAAGCAACTTGAAGTGGGATATTTTCACTCTCATGACTCATCTACTAGATTATTCTAAAATATTGATAAATAAATTTACTTCAATGTACTATTATTGTTGACGGACAATTATGTTAGCACAATATGTGAATCAATAATTTAACTACTTTTATTTTTGATAATTGACTTTAAAATATTTGAATTTGGCTACATTCCAAACGTATGTAAGTACATTTGTGTTCCCTACCTAAAATCGTATATATTGTTGATTTAATCAATTAGAAGGAAATTTCAACTACAACATGAGTCAACCGATTTCAAATATATTTGCCGTGTTTCTAAAGCAACAATTTCTAAAAAATTCTCTAACACTAAAAACAAATTATGTAAAACTAAGTTTAACTGGTGTCAGCCCTAGCTTGTAGAATGTCTGTAATTAGTTACTTGAAATTTAATCAAATATTTTTCTTTTCAGAATTTTTACTTAGTTGTAGACCAACATTAAGTCAAATTTATACATTATAAGAGTATTAAATGTTAGTTAATATTCTGTTCCTTCTTAATATGTCAATAGAAACTATCAATGAAACAACGGTTTTTATAGTTACTCCAGTATAATCAAATTTCAACTGATATCAAATAAAGGTACACGCTTACACTTAAGTTGCTACTTTTAATAAACTACGTTTAATATTTTATATGTACTCCATAACATGTAAATGGTAAACATGGTGCTTAATTTAAAGGGTTGCTTAACAAGAAAAGATATTTTGTTGTACTAAAATAATTAAAGTTATTGCACGTAAACCTATAATTTATTTATTTATTTGGCTAGTAAAAATCCTAGTTGCAAAAGGTGGTGACTAGTGAGGGCACGTCGGTATCACGTGGTTAGACACACGTGACAGTCACGAGGTGGGTGACCGGCGATGGTAACGGATTGGCACAGAGAAATCAGGTTGACTCCCCACCCTTGTGGCTGACTCCCTTTTCTATCGTCCTTTCACTATACATAATTCCCTTATTATTATTGTATTATATTTATATTTATTTATTTATTTATTATTTACTGGTATTTTACTAGTATACTATATACTATACTAGCATACTATACGTGGTACACGTACATGTATTTGAATTATTTATAGGTTGAAAAATGACAGATGAGACTATTTAAATACTCTATAGCTTATGTAGGCATAAAATTGTCAAACTTGATATGTGTCCAATTTAAAACTTCTCGATAGAAAACGTATTTATACTAGAGGTGTATCTCAATTAACAAATGCGTTAGAGCTGAAATTTGCTACATATATAAGTTCCAACTTCAACTTGGAGTATACACAAGTTTTAAAGTTTCTAAAACCCACTATTGGATCACAAATTTCTAGTTACAAAGTATAAATATACTTAAAGAATACAAATCTTGAAATTCTCGAAGCCTTGATGGAAGCACCAAACTCCCAAAAATAAATACTGAATAGAAGAAGGACATGTTTTAATTAAATTACAAGTTTCATTAATCTTATTTTAGTGGCTCAAAGTAAGCCAGCTTGGGGTTGATGCATAATTTGACTTCTATATCACAAAGTTATGCAAATTGCATACTTATATTAAGAAGAATGTAATATATGATCAATTTATTAAGATATATAATATAAATAAATATAAATATTGGGAAAAGACAAAGCAAAGTTCAATGTAATTGTGTTAAATATATTTAAGGTACAAAGAAAACCTCATTGGCATTTGTCGAATCTAGTGTACTTGTTTGTATGTCGAATTGTTTTTGTTTTGTTTAACCTTGACTGTTTCATGATTGTGTTTTGTTCAAGTTGTTAACTAGTCACTGGCATATTTTTGAATATCGATGGATGAACGATCCAAAGAGATCATTGTGTTAGTCCTTATAATTTTAAGTTATATCTACTAATAACTTTCACACTATACTTCTTTTTAAGTTAGGTTTTTTTTTTTTTTTTTTTTTTTTTTTTTTTTTTTTTTTTCCTAACGGCAAAAGCATTTTATTAAAAAATGAGAATGTACATGTTACAATGTATCGAAATTAAAACGAAAAAATATACATCTAGGAGTAAGCCAACACGAGGTTAAAGACTAGTTAAAAACGAAAGACAAGATAAGCCCATCGAGAAACGTAGAAAAACGCCGTAGTCCTTTCATTATCGTTGAGGGGGGGGGGGGGGGGGATTTAACTTGAATAAATACAAGCTGAGATGACCCGAAGCACAGTGTTGGCAATTCAACGACAAAGCACACCGAGCCACCCCAATTTCTCCCCGTCCAAAACGACTACTCCGGGAGTGAGGCAAAAAACCTACTATATGGAATATCTATTAGCCAATACCAGACCTCCTAGATAATAAATCGTTTGAATCATATGCACGGGGGTTTGAAATCCATGTGTCCCAATCTACATTATAACCACTCCTGTTAGATATCCATTCGAAACTTTTGAGTTGGATTTCTTTGAACACCATCACACTCGTGGGTTTAGCTTTTGAAAACGTTGTGATATTCCTATTTTTCCAAATCATGTACCTAGTCACCCATTCGGTGGCTTGCCATAATTGTTTGCCAGCCTCAGAAGAAAACGAGTGCCCATTCCCCAAGAATGTTTCGTTTATGCTTAGGTTTGAGTAAGGGTCAATATTCCACCAATCAACTACCCGATTCCAAATATCAAGAGCAAAAGAACATAAAATGAGGGAGTGTTCCACTGTCTCCAAACCACTGTCACAAACGGGACATCGTACAGTCCCCAAATCCATGCCACGCTTATCAAGTTCGATCCTGGTAGGTAAACGTTTGAGCCGTGCTCTCCAAATAAATATTTCGACTTTGAGAGGGACCAATTTGTTTCTAATCGTATCGGCTATCAGAGGTTGAGCCGTCATTCCTTCCCGTACCAATATATCCGTGAGACTATTAACCAAAAACGAGCCATCGCTGCTCCATAACCAAGTCCATTCTTCGCGACCTGCACTACATGGTACAAAACTAGACAAAAGATCAGTAAGGGTGGTGAGGTTCCCGCTCAATCTCCCCGAGATATTCCGGGACCAACACCACGTGGTATAAAGAGAGTTACCCCCCAAATGAGCCCGTTCAAAAAATAGAAGCATTTTTATTAGTTTCAAGCCGATAAAGTCTATTAAATTTATCTTTTAGCAAACTGTCCCCAAACCAAAACTCATCCCAAAACCTAGTACACGAACCGTCTGTAATTCTTTTTTTAAACGAGTTAGCAAATGATGTGCCATTGTGATTTAGGTTAATACCCACTTTAATGATACCCGCCCAAATGTAAGAGCAACGATTTGTCGAGGGGGAGGCGCAATTACCAAGCCCCCCTTCGTCACCATAAATACTTTTGATAACAGACACCCAAAGAGAACCATTCCCCTGTTTAAAACGCCACCACCATTTTGTTAACAGAGCACGATTTTTTAAGGCAAGTGGGGCGATGTCTAACCCACCCAGATCACGCGGTTTAATGCAGGTTTCCCATAACTCATGTCATTTTAGATACGTCGGAAGACCCGCCCAAAAAAAACCGACGCCTTAAACCCTCTAATTTGTCCACGACACAAGAGGGAGCCAAATATAGGGAAAAATAGAGAGGTAAGATAGATAAGACCGATTTAATAAGAGTAAGCCTTCCCCCGTATGATAGCGATCTAGCTTTCCAATTCGCGAGTCGTTTCCCGAACTTTTCGAAAACCGGTTTCCATGCTTTAGACTGTTTCATAGACGAACCGATAGGGACCCCAAGATAGTTAATAGGTAACGTACCTGCCATACAACCAAGCCAACCCGCCATGCTATCTGTTTCCCCCTAGATACACCTAAGCCATAAACACAACTCTTATGAAAGTTTATTCGTAGACCCGAGGCTGCTTCAAAGCATTTGAGGATTTTAGTGAGGTTTCGCACATTTCTCCTATTCCAATCACCAAAGAACAACGTGTCGTCCGCATATTGTAAGTGCGTGACCCTGGTACCTCCCCTCCCAATACGAATCCCATCAAAATGATTAGATGCCGCGGCTATTTTCGCTAGGTGGTTCAATCCCTCGGCCACCATGATGAATAACTACGGGGATATAGGATCCCCTTGACGAACCCCTTTTTGTAGAGAGAATTCTTTTGTAGGAGACCCGTTAATCAGAATTGAAATTGAAGCAGAAGATAAACACGCACGAATTCATTTGCACCACCTAGAACCGAAACCCATTAGTGCCATGATCTCCATTAGAAAGTTTCAATTAATGCTGTCGAAGGCGTTCTCAAAGTCGACCTTGAAAAGGAAACCTTTTCGCTTGGTTGCTTTAAAATCGTGGAGAACCTAATTAGCTATCAAAACCCCATCAAGAATATACCGGTTTTTTATATATGCACTTTGTTCGAATCCAATAACCGATGAGATTACCCGTTGAAGCCTTTTCGTAAGTACCTTAGATAGTACCTTGTAAAAGCTCAAAATTAAACATATGGGTCGGTAGTCGCCAAATCCTTGTGGATCAGTTTTCTTGGGGATTAAGGCAACGAAGGAAGAATTGCACCCCTTTGAGATTTCCCCTACTTCCCAAAATCTAGTGAAAGCCTCAAATAAATCGTCTTTAATCACATCCCAATATTTAATAAAGAATTTCATGTTAAAACCATCGGGACCTGGGGCTTTCTCACCCCCACAATCTTTTACCGCATCCTGAATTTCTGCGGGGGTGAAGGGAACGTCAAGACCTGATGCTTCTGTAGAGGACAGTTTTTTTTTCAAGTGGTCCATTTATTTTGAACGATCTCGGAGTTGTGTCGCTGAATCTATTCATGAAATAATTAAAAGCAGCAGTTTTGATCTCGTATGGGTTTTCTATCCACAACCCGTTCGAATTAATGCCCCGGATGTTATTTTTGTTTTGCCTTCTTTTGATACAAGAATGGAAGAATTTACTATTTTCATCCCCATCAGTCACCCACTTAGTCCTTGCTTTTTGTTTCAGGATGTCAGCTTTTTCTTTGTCTTTGTGAAACCACTTTTTCCTCGTTTCTAACCACGATGCAATTTCATCATCCGTAAGATCTCGATCACCTACTATGCCATCCCATTTTGCAACTTCTTTTTGTAGGGATTCAATTTCCATGTTCAAACTATTAAACTTCGGGTTACATTTCTCTTTCAAAACCTCTTTAACTTTCTTTAACTTATCACGGAACTTACAATCAGCCCTTGGATTTCTAATACTAGCCCCCATGCGTCTTTGATCAAATCATCATTCGTTCCATCTCCGAACCAATTATTAAAGATTCTAGTAGGTCTAGGTCCAAAATCATTATCCAAATCCTTAAGAATAATAGGACAATGATCAGAGTGTTCCCTATCAAGGGTGCGTGCAGTTATACCCTCCCAAGAACCTAAACATCCTTCCGAAACCAGAAACCGATCTAACTTTCTGTACTTAAGACTATCATCACTAAATATAGTGAACTTCGTGCCACCCATTGGGATCTCAATAAGATGCATTGTATCAATGAAGTCATTAAACATTTTAGCCCTATTTGCAATAAAATCACAGTTTTTCCTCTCTGATCTTTTTCTTACCTCATTAAAATCTCTGCATAAGACCCAATAATCAATGTTCACCTGCATGATATTCTCGAGACTTTTCCAAAATTTATGTTTCAAGTTATCGTTGTGAGGCCCATAAACATTTATTATAATCGAATCCGCAGATTTACCCACCCACCGGCCCCTAATTCCCAAGAAGTAATCCCTTTCTACCGTCCCTACAACATTAAACCTTGATGGGTCCCATATCAATATAAGCCCACCCGAAAACCCGATAACGGATTTAAAAACAAAATTAAAATTTTGGTGCCCCCATAACATTTCGACCAAACCATCTTTGACATTTTTCCTTTTCGATTCTTGAATTGCTAAAACATCAGGGTTATGAAAATGAATTAATTTTTTTAACCATCTAAATTTCTCTTTTTCGAGTTTCCTGAGCCCACACACATTTATTGAAATTATCTTCATTTTAAAATAAGAAATGAAAGAAAACGACTTACAGAGGGGAAATTACTTCCCTGGGGGTGGCCCGATCCACTCAAGCCCGATTTCCTCACCGAACTCTTTTAACCCCGAGCTGGTTTAAAAATATGCTTTATTAGAACTCCCTGTGGATGCATTAGATAATTTCGGATTATTAACCACCCCTTTCTTTTTGGATACTTGTTCATCACCAATATTATCTGTCAACTGTTTTTGATTTAATTCCTTGTGACGTCCAGAACCATCCACTCTTGCCTCCACATCTATATGACTCGTGAACCCCCAGGAGATTTTCCATCCACCACGTTTTCTTTATGCAAATGGGGGGAGCCAATTATGTAATTCATGCATATATAAAGGCGTAGAATGAAACCCAGGTGGACAGTCAATGTCATTGTGATTAGCGGCATTATTTTGCTGTTCAATTACCCACGAAGTGTCGGTAGCAGTCATTTTCATGACCCGTCCTAATCCACCCGGACGAAGTCCATATCGATTATAAACGATTCACAACAGTTGATTACATCGCGAGGTACTTAACCTCTATATGATACATTTTACAAACATTGCATTCGTTTTTGAAAGACAAACATCGAAAGTTGACGGGCATGCATCACATTTCATAATATATCAGACTATCAACGACTTAATAATAATCTTGATGAATTCAATGACTCGAATGCAACGTCTTTTGAAATATGCTATGAATGACTCCAAGTAATAACTTTAAAATGAGCAAATGCACAGCGGAAGATCTCTTTCGTGCCTGAGAATAAACATGCTTTAAAGTGTCAACCAAAAGGTTGGTGAGTTCATTAGTTTAACATAAATAATCATTTCATAATTTTAATAGACCACAAGATTTCATATTTCCATTTCTCATAAACATACGTCCCATGCATAGAGACAAAAATATCATTCATATAGATTGAACACCTGGTAACCGACATTCACAATTTTTATATAAGAATATCCCCATCATTCCGGGATCCTCCTTCGGACATGATATAAATTTCAAAGTACTAAAGCATCCGGTACTTTGGATGGGGCTTGTTGGGCCTGATAGATCTATCTTTAGAGTTCGCGTCAATTAGGGTGTCTGTTCCCTAATTCTTAGATTACCAGACTAAAAAGGGGCATATTCGGTTTAATAATTCAACCATAGAATGTAGTTTCAATTACTTGTGTCTATTTCGTAAAACATTTATAAAAGCAGCGCATGTATTCTCAGTCCCAAAAATATATATTGCAAAAGCATTTAAAAAGGGAGGAAATGAAACTCACCTAATGTATTTTGTAGTAAAAATACATATGACTATATTGAACAATGCAGGGTTGGCCTCGAATTCACGAACCTATATCATTTGTATATTTATTAATATTCATAGTTGCAATTGAACACACATATATATATATATATATATATATATATATATATATATATATATATATATATATATATATATATATATATAATGTATTAGTTATATCATTTTTATGTTATTATTATATATGTTTTATATGTTCATTTTGTATATAACAATATTAAATTTTGTTATGTTATATGTGTTAAATATATATATTTATGTACGTATTTCATTTGTTTATCGAAACGGTAGTTCTAATTATACTATGTTATCATTAGTAAAAATAATGATAATAACATTAATATACTTATGTTAATGATAATTCTGTTAGTGATATTAACGATGATATTAATAATAATACTTGTAAAAATATTAATTTTTCTATTTATGATAGTTATGATCTAAATGATTTATTAATAATAATAATATACCAATAGTTACAAAAGTGATACTAATACTAATATTAATGAAAATAATGATAACTTATATTAGTCTCATAATAATAATATTAATAATCCTATACATAATAATAATAATACAACTATTAGTGATACTAAATATAATATTCATACTTGTATTTATAATCATAATGAATGAAAGTTTTGTCATAATACATATATTAGTAACAATAGCTATAATACATAAATGATAAACTTTAACCATAATCAACATATTAGTAATACTTATAGAAATAATGATAATAATAATGATTATGATATTTATAATTATGATTATGATAATATTAATAATAATGATAAATATAATACTAACACTAGTAATAATTATAATACTTATAGATATAAATGTGATAATAATTACAATCATGATATTAATAATAATAGTAATAATAACAACTATCATAATAATAATAATAACAACAATAATATAATAATAATAATAATAATAATAATAATAATAATAATAATAATAATAATAATAATAATAATAATAATAATAATAATAATAATAATAATGAAATTAAGAAGGTATACCCTTTTAAAGCCTTTTCCAAAAAGAATAGCCCTGAACCGGGCTCGAACCCCCGACCACTTGAATAACGAAAACACGCCTTAACCATCTAACCAATTCTGTCTTTCTGGAATTATATTCAGTTTATAAGTATTTAACATGTACATACTTTTGTTCCTATTTCTTCTACTTCTTCCCGTCAAAAATCGACCAAAGATAAAAATCGATCATTCATTAAATAAAATCCGAATCAAACATATAAATTTAAGTTGGAACTAAACTATAATGGATAGGTTTTGTAAAAAAATTAAAAAAAAAAAAAAAAAACGATACAGCATAGCTGCTGTTACGAACAAGAACACAAAAAAATAAATATTGATTTTGCGATTGGAAGCATTATAGACTAAGTTTACAACACAAATTGTGTTTCAAATCCTTCCTAAAAACTTTCTCCATCATCAATTAAACTCAAAACATAACATTGAACTCGAATTTAATCATGAACAATTGTTTGACTTTTTAAATCAAAAACTTTGACTTCAAAATTCTTACTTAATTCAAGGAATTGAGAATTGAAACTTTGCAGATTAATTGACTTGATGATTCCTAAGACAACTACATTTTTAGATTTGGAAGAATAATTCGGTTTTGAACTTTTGATAAATGGGTACAAGAACAGGGGTCGACTTCTTCTTTTACCTCATTTTATTTTCTGTTTTTCCCAAAATGTAACAGGCTATATAAATTATCAGTTGTTGATTAATACTGTAACAATAATCAGTCGACTTTGTTTTGTTTTACCCATGAAATCGACATATCAACAAACATAGACAGGAAGTACAGAAAATATCATTCAATAAGAAAAAAGAAAGAAAAAAAATAGTAAAAGCTAATAGATTTTCGATGGTATTATAGATTAGATTCGATTCCAAAGACAGAAAACAAAACCATTACAGTGATCGTACTAAATTTAATTGTGTAATTGCATTATTCTGTTTTAATTAATCCTAAATAAATAATTATATTATTAATACCAAATATTGATTTTTATTTTGTATCTGGATATAAATCTCAGTATATATATATATAGCTACTTTATTTATCAGTATTTATATATCAATATGTATAAATCTGATTATAATTCTTAATTAATTTAGAATTTAACAAGTATAAATATATTAATACTATTAATAATACTAATAATAATAATAATAATAATAATAATAATATTGATAAAGGAATTTTTAATAATAACATAATAATAATACAATTAATAATAGTTATCCTAATAATAATAATATTTATCATAATAATGATATTTTTAATAATAATGAATTGTATTGTTTTTATAACAATAATAATAATAAAAGTAATAATAATCTTCTTAGTATAACACTATATATATATATATATATATATATATATATATATATATATATATATATATATATATATATATATATATATATATATATATATATATATATATTACTTGTAATGTAATCTATTATTTATTTAGTATTGATTTGTTATATAATATATAATAACTTTCATTGAATATTTATTATTTATAAATTTTATTATAATATACATATACATATAATAATTATAGATATTATATATATAGATTCGTTTTAAAATACACCTAATTATTTTGTATCTTCATAAACTCGTATTAGATCTATACTAACACTAGCGAAAAACCAACCGAGTATTACAGTCGTTAATTATTTAAGCTCGAAATTATTTAGTTTCAATATACTATATATATATATATATATATATATATATATATATATATATATATATATATATATATATATATATATATATATATATATATATATATATATATATATATATATATATATATATATATATATAAATAACTTTATTATATCATTTATTATTTTATATTCTTAATTTCAACAATTAATAATTTATTAATGTATTATTATATATAATTATTTATATCTAACCATTTATATATATATATATATATATATATATATGTATATATATATATATATATATATATATACATATCTATTGTTCGTGAATCGTCGAGCATAGTCAAAGGGTAATTGATTACATGAATATAGTTCAAAGTTTTTGAGACTTCAATATTACAGACTTTGCTTATCGTGTCGAAATCATATTGAGATTAAGTTTAAATTTGGTCGGAAATTTCCGGGTCGTCAGAGTACCTACCCGTTAAAGAAATTTCGTCCCGAAATTTGAGTGAGGTGGTCATGGCTAACAATAAAAATATTTTCATGACGAATATGAGTTGATAAAATAAAATTTTATCATCGTTGAGTAATATGGATAAAATAATTTGATTATTCGAAGCGTATGAGTGAAGTTATCACAGACGAGTGAAATGAGTAATTGCAGTTTCGTCTTAACCGGTGACGTAGTCACGGTTGAATTCCGGAATTCAAGGAATATTAAGAAAATCTTTGAAATCTAAAAGATTTGACTCTTCGGCGAGTAAGGAAATTAAGATCTCTATAATTAAATACGGTGATCTGCATCGATTACTCTGTCTGGTATTTCCATTATAAATTAAACTTTTTCCGTTCCATTATTTTCACCATTCTTATACTTTCCTTCTTGTTTCATACATCCAAAAGATTCTGAAAATACTTAATCCAGTTCTGATCCTTGTCCTCATCCTTACTATCGCAACAATCATTCTCCTTTTCCAACTTCCACCAGAGGAATCTGCTTTCTTCTACTTCGCCCTTGGGATTATAATGTTTTTAATTCTCCCATGTCTTTATGTTGCGATAAACATTGATATACACGGTTTGTAATTTCTGTGTTGTTATTGGGCTTTATATCTCCTCTTATATTTCAATATCCCGATTTCTGTTTCCTATAATCATTGTTATCCACCGTTAATACTCTCTCCTATTTGCTACGATTTATACTCCACTTTCTATTTCGGAGCTTTATCCATTCGTTTCTTCTTCTTGCGTTTGGGCATCTCTTGTAATGGTCCAGAATTTGCGGATATAAGTTTCAGAATGAACATTGTTAATGTTCTAATAAGGGAATGGTAATGGCACGATCTTGATTTATTAAATTACCAGAATACCCTGGAAAAGACCGAATCATCAAGGAATATTTTCTTGATATTTTAGAGGTTTAAATAGAATACAAGAGTCGTGTAACATGGCACATGATGACGTTAGAGTCTGTGAATCATCATGTTTCATTAGAACTCAGCATGACTTACTGTAATATAATCACGTTGATCAAGTGTCATTATATTATACTAACTCATGCATCAGTTCTCAACATTACTTCAATAACATTCATATTTTAAGCTCGAAAGTTTACAGAATATAGAAACTAACAGTTTCTATATGATGTAACACTGATAGCACGAAGAGATTAATGATTTCAGATAAGAACAGTTATGAAAATATCTTTAGAAATATGGAGAATATTTATAATGAAATATACGATGATATCTTGGAATTTCTAATATCGATGGATGATTGAAGAAAATTTATCCGTAAGGGTTTAGATTCGGAAGCAAGGTATTCGCTAAAGATTTTATCAGAAACAGAATCATCAGATTCTTTAAATACAGAGTTTGGTCCTTGTATTTATCCTTGGTCTCCTTCGTGGTTAGCTCAATCCGTTTTCCAGTTCCAACTTTTCTGAGCTTTTCCAACATACTATTCTTTATCATTAAACTTCCGACGATTAAGGTCGTTTACGGTTGTCTATAGTTTCTGTTGCTTCGTTCAGCTTTTTCAACATTCAGAGTATTGATTTGTAGACTGAGTGTTGTTCAGAATTTCAGAATAAAAGACCATAATTCTAAAAGATAAATGTTATACATATAACTGTTGATGTAGATATGCTGTGCGTTTTCAAAGTACTGATTGCTGACTCCCGATAATTGGTATGGCATATATGGTAGGGTATTAATGAACAAATATAGTGATTTATCGAAGTGACTTTCGCCAAAGAGTAGTGAAGTTACTGGTACGTTTACTGTTAATGTGGTGGGATTTAAATAGTTCCCTGGTAACGAAGGCGAAAAGACAACGTATATATCAAGGTTATAATAAGGTTGTTTCGAACGAGAAGTCGAAGTTGGCTTGCTGGAGCTGTGATAACACCGACTATTGTGAAAAAGAGTTGCAAAGTTATTTTCGGTAATAACAACGCCAAAGAAGTTAGCACAGATACGTGTTAAACATTTATTCAAGTTCCGAATGTTTTCAGGTGCATAACTATATGCATCGATCTTTTCTTCCGTAGATGAAGTGCGGTTCGTTCATCCTCCCGATTGAGGTGTTTTCAAGAATCATGAAATGTTTGAACGCAGATTGTAATCGTCAAGATACAAATGAGGTTTAAGATGAAATCAAGTGGCAAACTTGAAGAAATATTTAGTTTCATATGTTATAATCAATATTTTAATTCATTTTAATTGTCCAACGTTTTTAGTCCACAGTCAATAGTCCACAGTTGACAGTCCAATAATTCATATATAGTTTAATATATAATATTCGAATTAATTAATACGTATCGTGACCCGTATTCGTCTCAGACTCGATCACAACTCAAGCTATATATATTATTGTAGAATCAACCTCAACCCTGTATAGCTAACTCCCGCATTACTGCATATAGAGTGTCTATGGTTATTCCAAATAATATATATAGATGGGTCGATATGATATGTCAAAACCTTGCATACGTGTCCCGATATTTAAAGTGCGTAAAATAAATAACAGAAACTAAATGATGATAAATAAAACTACGAGAATATAAATTGCGATAAATAAATTGCGATAAAATAAAATGTAATACGGAATTAATAGTTAGCTAGGAACAGTTAGCTAGGATATTGTTAGCGTGGATTCTTAACAAAATTTCATATTGTTAATTAGTCTGTTTCTAATCAATTTTTATTGTGTCCATTATTTCTTCATTATACCACTTGTTGGATTCTGATAGGTCAAAATTCAAATATGAAATTGAATTTAAATGAAAATAGTTATTCTTTGGTGAACGGATACGTATATCGGTGGTTGTAAATAGGATAGTAAATGATCATTGAATCAAATTCGAAGAATGTACAGTGTAACTTATTAATGCGAAATCCAAATATTTCTAGGGTATTACCTACCCGTTAAAATATTTTCATCATTAACAGTTTGTACGAAAGAATTTTTAATTACAATCTTTATGAAAATATATATACATATATATTTTCTTCATATATAATCATGGATTTAATGAGTCAATATGATATTAAACTCATTTGATTTATTGTTAGAACAAGAATATATAATCTCTAAAATATTAGAGATTACATAATCTCCATCCTGAACGAAGATAATTGATGTAGAACGATACGTAGAATGATGATTAAGTTCGAGGTATAGATTGTGATGTTGAGGCGTGTGTTGTTGTGGTTTATGTTGTTGCTGGTGGTACTGTTGATGCTGTTGATGTTGCTGAAGCTGGTACATTTTGCACCATATTTTCCAAGGCTACAGCTCGGGCGCGAAACTCGTTGACTTTTATTACTCCGGGATGTTTGTCGGTAGGAACGAGCGAATGAATAAGGTTTAGAATTGTGGATAGAATATAATTGTGACGAGCTACTCTGGAAATGAGGCTGAAAATGGTGTTTCAGATAGGTTAGCCGGTAAATGCTTCAGGTTCTTTGCCAATCGGTGAATTCGGTTGGTGGAAGGGATCGCCTTCTGCGCGTCTCCATTGATTAAGTCGACTACGAACCCATCAGATGAATTGGGGATGGATGATTGGTTAATTCATTCTGGTTATACTGCTTTCGGAGTTCGAGTGTAAATTCTTATCGGAATAGCTGTCGGAATAACTATCGTAATAGCTATCGAAATCTGAGGGTCTCGAACTGGTTGAGGGATTCATCTCGTACGATCAGATGAAGGATTTTCAATAAGAAATAGATTATAGGATGTATATTAGTACCCTATAATACATAATTTACATATGCATATATAATACTAAAATCCCATAAGTTACGGAGGAATCTACGGAAGTTGTCAGGCAAAGTCTACAGTAACAGATATGCTAAGATATGAATTAGCAGATACGCTAAGATACGAATTTTGTCTATACACTATTCATGCAATCATTGCAGTAAGATGTGTCTAGACTAAAAATAATAAGTAGGTAATTTCCTAAGGATGATAAGCAGATGATTTCTGACACGAAATGATAAACAAAACTTTTGACATCCAGACACGGTCGAAGTCCAGACTCACTAATGCATCCTAACGACTTATCAGTTAGACACACTAATGCAGACCTAGTTCGCTAAGACCACCGCTCTGATACCAACTTTCATGACCCGTCCTAATCCACCCGGACGAAGTCCATATCGATTATAAACGATTCACAACAGTTGATTACATCGCGAGGTACTTGACCTCTATATGATACATTTTACAAACATTGCATTCGTTTTTGAAAGACAAACATCGAAAGTTGACGGGCATGCATCACATTTCATAATATATCAGACTATCAACGACTTAATAATAATCTTGATGAATTCAACGACTCGAATGCAACGTCTTTTGAAATATGCTATGAATGACTCCAAGTAATAACTTTAAAATGAGCAAATGCACAGCGAAAGATCTCTTTCGTGCCTGAGAATAAACATGCTTTAAAGTGTCAACCAAAAGGTTGGTGAGTTCATTAGTTTAACATAAATAATCATTTCATAATTTTAATAGACCACAAGATTTCATATTTCTATTTCTCATAAACATACGTCCCATGCATAGAGACAAAAATATCATTCATATGGATTGAACACCTGGTAACCGACATTCACAATTTGTATATAAGAATATCCCCATCATTCTGGGATCCTCCTTCGGACATGATATAAATTTTGAAGTACTAAAGCATCCGGTACTTTGGATGGGGCTTGTTGGGCCCGATAGATCTATCTTTAGAGTTCGCGTCAATTAGGGTGTCTGTTCCCTAATTCTTAGATTACCAGACTAAAAAGGGGCATATTCGGTTTAATAATTCAACCATAGAATGTAGTTTCAATTACTTGTGTCTATTTCGTAAAACATTTATAAAAGCAGCGCATGTATTCTCAGTCCCAAAAATATATATTGCAAAAGCATTTAAAAAGGGAGGAAATGAAACTCACCTAATGTATTTTGTAGTAAAAATACATATGACTATATTGAACAATGCAGGGTTGGCCTCGAATTCACGAACCTATATCATTTGTATATTTATTAATATTCATAGTTGCAATTGAACACACACACATATATATATAAATGTATTAGTTATATCATTTTTATGTTATTATTATATATGTTTTATATGTTCATTTTGTAGATAACAATATTAAATTTTGTTATGTTATATGTGTTAAATATATATATTTATGTACGTATTTCATTTGTTTATCGAAACTGTAGTTCTAATTATACTATGTTATCATTAGTAAAAATAATGATAATAACATTAATATACTTATGTTAATGATAATTCTGTTAGTGATATTAACGATGATATTAATAATAATACTTGTAAAAATAATAATTTTTCTGTTTATGATAGTTATGATATAAATGATTTATTAATAATAATAATATACCAATAGTTACAAAAGTGATACTAATACTAATATTAATGAAAATAATGATAACTTATATTAGTCTCATAATAATAATATTAATAATCCTATACATAATAATAATAATAATACAACTATTAGTGATACTAAATATAATATTCATACTTGTATTTATAATCATAATGAATGAAAGTTTTGTCATAATACATATATTAGTAACAATAGCTATAATACATAAATGATAAACTTTAACCATAATCAACATATTAGTAATACTTATAGCAATAATGATAATAATAATGATTATGATATTTATAATTATGATTATGATAATATTAATAATAATGATAAATATAATACTAACACTAGTAATAATTATAATACTTATAGATATAAATGTGATAATAATTACAATCATGATATTAATAATAATAGTAATAATAACAACCATCATAATAATAATAATAACAATAATAATAATAATAATAATAATAATAATAATAATAATAATAATAATAATAATAATAATAATATTAATAATAATAATAAAATTAAGAAGGTATACCCTTTTAAAGCCTTTTCCGAAAAGAATAGCCCTGAACCGGGCTCGAACCCCCGACCACTTGAATAACGAAAACACGCCTTAACCATCTCACCAATTCTGTCTTTCTGGAATTATATTCAGTTTATAAGTATTTAACATGTACATCCTTTTGTTCCTATTTCTTCTACTTCTTCCCGTCAAAAATCGACCAAAGATAAAAATCGATCATTCATTAAATAAAATCCGAATCAAACATATAAATTTAAGTTGGAACTAAACTATAATGGATAGGTTTTGTAAAAAAATTTAAAAAAAACAAAAAAAAAATGATACAGCATAGCTGCTGTTACGAACAAGAACAAAAAAAAATAAATATTGATTTTGCGATTGGAAGCATTATAGACTAAGTTTACAACACAAATTGTGTTTTAAATCCTTCCTAAAAACTTTCTCCATCATCAATTAAACTCAAAACATAACATTGAACTCGAATTTAATCATGAACAATTGTTTGACTTTTTAAATCAAAAACTTTGACTTCGAAATTCTTACATAATTTAAGGAATTGAGAATTGAAACTTTTCAGATCAATTGACTTGATGATTCCTAAGACAACTACATTTTTAGATTTGGAAGAATAATTCGGTTTTGAACTTTTGATAAATGGGTACAAGAACAGGGGTCGGGTCGACTTCTTCTTTTACCTCATTTTATTTTCTGTTTTTCCCAAATTGTAACAGGCTATATAAATTATCAGTTGTTGATTAATACTGTAACAATAATCAGTCGACTTTGTTTTGTTTTGACCATGATAACGACATATCAACAAACATAGACAGGAAGTACAGAAAATATCATTCAGTAAGAAAAAAGAAAGAAAAAAATAGTAAAAGCTAGAAGATTTTCGATGGTATTATAGATTAGATTCGATTCCAAAGACAGAAAACAAAACCATTACAGTGATCGTACTAAATTTAATTGTGTAATTGCATTATTCTGTTTTAATTAATCCTAAATAAATAATTATATTATTAATACCAAATATTGATTTTTATTTTGTATCTGGATATATATCTCAGTATATATATATATAGCTACTTTATTTATCAGTATTTATATATCAATATGTATAAATCTGATTATAATTCTTAATTAATTTAGAATTTAACAAGTATAAATATATTAATACTATTAATAATACTAATAATAATAATAATAATATTATTATTATTATTGATAAAGGAATTTTTAATAATAACATAATAATAATACAATTAATAATAGTTATCCTAATAATAATAATATTTATCATAATAATGATATTTTTAATAATAATGAATTGTATTTTTTCATAACAATAATAATAATAAAAGTAATAATAATCTTCTTAGTATAACACTATATATATATATATATATATATATATATATATATATATATATATATATATATATATATATATATATATATATATATATATATATATATATATATTTTACTTGTAATGTAATCTATTATTTATGTAGTATTGATTTGTTATATAATATATAATAACTTTCATTGAATATTTATTATTTATAAATTTTATTATAATATACATATACATATAATAATTATAGATATTATATATATAGATTCGTTTTAAAATACACCTAATTATTTTGTATCTTCATAAACTCGTATTAGATCTATACTAACACTAGCGAAAAACCAACCGAGTATTACAGTCGTTAATTATTTAAGCTCAAAATTATTTAGTTTCAATATACTATATATATATATATATATATATATATATATATATATATATATATATATATATATATATATATATATATTTGTTCGATTAGGGCTGAAACACTTTTGACCATGAAAGTACCATTTAAACGTAAGAACCATGTAAATTCCTTCATGCGATTATTACTTGATACAAAATCAGATAATCGCTAGTAAAATTGGTGACGTTCCCTTGTAATTTACCTGAGATACTTCGGAACCAACACCAATTTGTATGAGTGCTGTTATTTACCCAAAGAACCTGGTCACTTATGGATGCATGTTTGTCCACTTCGAGTCTATAGAGCTGATTAAAACTTTCCTTTAATTTGTATCTTCTAACCAAATTTTGACCAAAAACTTTGTTGATTTTCCATCCGTTATTTGTTTAATAAAAGAACATGCAAAAGCAATGTGCAAATTTTGCAGTCGACTGCTCGTGTTTATAATCGCAACCCATGTTGAATTTTTTTTTTGTTTGGCGTTAAGCAATGTGGTAGCTTGTAGCCTCCCATCCCGTCCAAAAATGCTTGTTATTACGTGAAACTATAATGATTTATTTTATATTTTAAAACACCCCCACCATTTTTCTAACAACGCATGATTATTATATGACAAGAACCAATATTTAATCCAGCTTTATCATAAGACAAAAGGCAGCTCTTGCATTTAATCAATGACATTTTAAAGGAATCACCTGACCTGCCCCAAAAAAATATACGTCTCAGACCCTTGAGTTTATTTATAACGCAAGAGGGGGCTGTAAATAAAGAAAAGAAATAAAGTTGTAAGATACTTAATACCGATTTAATGAGTGTAAGCCTCCTGCTAGATGACATCGGTCTAACCTTCCAATCTGCTAGTCTTTTGCCGAAATTTCGAAGACAGGGTCCCAATAATTCAACTTAGTACGTTATCTGGAATGTACTTTGCTTGTTTTTTTATATCATGGCCATGATTAGGAGATAGGATTTATCAATATCATGTTTATGTAATGGATTGAAAACAATTTGGTGGGTAAACAACGCCAAACTAATCAGGGAATAGTTCAGATAGTGTTGGGGAATCAGAATGGAAGTTATTATTGATAGTGGTCGAAGCATCTAATATTAACTCTATGTTTTATTTGGGTGTGACGACCCAGGAATTTCTGACCAAATTTAAACTTAATTTCATATGATCTCGACACGATAAGCAAAGTCTGTCAAACTGAATCTCGAAATTTCTAAACTGTTTCATGAAATCATTTAACATTTGACTATTCCCGACGACTCACGAACCTATAAACATAAATAGATTTGTACATGTAATTAACTATACAAATAAATAATCATATATTATAAAATAAGTATAGTAGAGAACTCATAAGTGATTTAGTTATTATGGAAGATAAATTAAACTAAACTAAAATTTGTTATTAGATGATTTCGAACATAATTTGTCAACGATTAACAAAGTATTAAATATATAATGTTATACTTTGAGTTAAATTGTTTTGAGGTGTATAATTAATACATTTATCTAAATAATGAATCTGGATATGTAAAACATAAATATATATAGTAATTTGAATATACATATGATATATAAACATGATTATTACTATATGCATATTGATAAAATGTATAAATATTAAATAAATGTTATTATATAAGTATTAAATAATACATAATTAATAATATGTAATGTATATATATTAAAAATTAATTGGAAGTAAAATAGAAATGTTATACTAATATTACTTTTATTATTATCAGTAATTATTAACATTAATGGCTGTATTGTTATTATTCTATATTATATATAATATATTGATATAAAACATGTAACTTGTTATATATTAATTATTACTTAATATTATTGTTACCTTTCACTTTAATAATCATTATTTTTTATTTATTAATGATATTATTAACATTTTTATTATGATTAAATATCATTATCATTAGGATTATTCTTAAGTATTATTTTAATTATTATTATTCTTATTATTATTTGTATTAACAGAAATCATTTATCTTTAAATATTATTATTCTTATTATTATTAACAGAAATAATTTATCTTTTATAGATTTATATTATTATTAGTATTATTAGTGATAAATCTTTTATTTATTGAAATTGCATTAAACAGATTTGTAGATGAACCCCAAATCAGATTTCTATCACAATCATACTATTACGAAATTTGTTTCTTCTCTTTAAACATCAAATCTAAATCACATTATACTCCAAAATCAGTTAGGGCTTGAAATCAACTTTTATTTTTTTATATTTCTTTTTTCCTTTTCGTACCTGATTGAGCAAATATGTCGACACCCAAATCTTACTTAATCTGATCGATTACAGTAGTTAAAGGGAGCCAATCGACCTTACATTATCAACTAACAAATTCAAAATACCTTTTACAGTTTTCAAGTTATCGAATTTAACAGAATATTTGAAAAAATAGTCGATTATCTCTGTTCTTGACTCATGCTACTCTTAACTCGATTTCTAATGATTTTTAAAAATCTATAAATGCAGATAGGTTATAAATATTGCATTTAATCTATCTGTAAAGTTTCAAATTCCAAATTATCTTATTGAATTTTAATTTGGGAGTCAAAGTTAATTCTTAAAAAGCCAAACAGTTTAATCTTTGGGAAATTCGTCCTTGTTCGAATGTTTCAAGTAAAATTGATGGCTCCTAAAGTTCCTATAAATGATTTACAACCTACTTTGTATAGAAATATTCTTTCATTACGACCTCAAAATCAAAATCAATTATCAAGTGTTCATAAGGTACAACAGGTGCTGTGATTTTTTTCTTCTTCTTTCGTTTGCTAATACTACTTTTAATTAATACTGAGTGTTTCTAAATATTTTAAAGATTTAAAAGCGTTATTGTTGTAATTAATGGGTATAACGATTTATTATTGAGGAAGATGAGGAAGAAATAGAGACAGACGGGTTAATTTCATATAGGGAGAGAACAAATCAGATAATATAGAAATGGCATGGTGGTCGTGGGTGTTTGCGGGTTGACTAGAGGTCGCGGGTTCGAGTCCAGGGGCTGTCACGATTTTTTTTTTGGGAACCAATTTCACTTGAGGTAGTTACTTAATCTTCATTATTTCCTTTATTATTATTATTATTATTATTATTATTATTATTATTATTATTATTATTATTATTATTATTATTATTATTATTATTATTATCCTTCTTATTATTATTATTATTATCATTATTGTTATTTTGATCATTATTATCATTATTATTATTACTTATTGTTGATTGTTATATAATTAAAATGATTATTATTATTAACAATTAGTTATTATTAAGAATTAGTATTAGAGCATTATAAGTATTATTATTATTTGTTAATATTATAATTATCATGATTACTAAATTAAGTATAAGATAATATATGATTGTGACTGTATTAAGTATGATTAAAGTTATGATATATTAAAATAGTACTATGAATATAAACACGATATGTATAATAAATACTAATACAACATACGTAGAAGTATAGATACGTAATGATGTAAAAATTGTATTCAAAACGATGCATATACGAATAGGTAAACACTATAAACATGGTTTTAATGGAAAATAAGTATATAACTTGTTATATATAAATATTAGTAATAAATACAATATATACTGATTATAATTTTTTTTATATATATATAAGCATATATTTTTAAATGACATATTAATAAGTATATAAATATTTATTAATAATATAATATATTACGTTTTCATATAACTATATAATTTGTATTTACTTAAAATATTAACATATTAAAAACTTTGAATATTTAAAACATATCAATATAAATTTTGTATTAAAAATATTTTCTCAGAAACTTACTACATTTATATTAATAAATGTATTATGATAAATCAAATATAAATATTAGTTATTAAAATTATTAATGTAATGATATAATAAATATTATGTAACCAAAACTTTTAATATGTTAATACTATAATATTAAAATATAAACATATAAATTATTACTATAACATTTATATCACTAGTAACATATAAATCTGCTCGATTACGATTATGTGTATTAACATATATATGAATAATATAGGTTCGTGAATCCGAGGCCAACCTTGCATTGTTCAATATAGTCATATGTATTTTTACTACAAAATACATTAGGTGAGTTTCATTTGCCTTTTTACCCTTTATATTTTTGGGCTGAGAATACATGCGCAACTTTTATAACTGTTTTACGAAATAGACACAAGTAATCGAAACTACATTATATGGTTGAATGATCGAAGCCGAATATGCCCCTTTTAAACTTGGTAGCCTAAGAATTAGGGAACAGACACCCTAATTGATGCGAATCCTAAAGATAGATCTATCGGGTCCAACAAGCCCCATTCTGAAATTTGGAATGCTTTAGTACTTCGAAATTATCATGTCCGATGGGTGTCCCGAAATGATGGGAATATTCTATATGCATCTTGTTAATGTCGGTTACCAGGTGTTCAATCCATATGAATGATTTTTGTCTCTATGCATGGGACGTATATTTATGAGAAATGGAAATGAAAATCTTGTGGTCTATTAAAATGATGAAAATGATCGATTATGATAAACTAATGAACTCACCAACCTTTTGGTTGACACTTTAAAGCATGTTTATTCTCAGGTATGAAAGAAATCTTCCGCTGTGCATTTGCTCATTTTAGAGATATTACTTGGAGTCATTCATGACATATTTCAAAAGACGTTGCATTCGAGTCGTTGAGTTCATCAAGATTATTATTAAGTCAATTATAGTTGTATATATTATGAAATGGTATGCATGCCTGTCAACTTTCGATGAAATGAAAGTTTGTCTTTTAAAAACGAGTGCAATGTTTGTAAAATGTATCATATAGAGGTCAAGTACCTCGCGATGTAACCAAATGTAATGTATTCGTCCAGATGGATTAGGACGGGGCATTAGATTGGGCCTATAAGGGATGTACTCAACGTTGGGTTTAAATGTAGGATTTAGTTGTGGTTCATCATCAAATTCTGGCCCATGGTTTATCTTCTCACAATTAGGCCCATAATTTTGAAAATTTTTATGGACCTGACTAGTTAACTTTGTGTTTTGGGTAAGGCCCACATCCACTTTAGCCGATATATTGTTTGCAAATAACGGACTTTGGTTAGAATGAACCATTAAGGTGGGTCCGAAGCCTTTAGGTCATTAGGAGAATGGATATAATGGTTGAAATTTTGATTTCCATTTGTACTGTTAATATTCATATCCTCTTTGGGAATGTCCTCTTCCAAATTAGCTTTTGAATTTCTAGAACAAACGGAATTATGATCATTAAATTGGCGGTCGGATACCTAACATTTTGACTATTGATCTTTCTTCTCAAAAGCATCTATTTATCCAATCGGATTTGATCGGGAAAGAGAGAATCAACTCCCTCCACTATATTCTTATCCTCATTATCAGACCCATTGAATTCAGACTTCCATTCGCTGTTTGCTTCATCATCGTGATCAACATCGATTTCGAGTATACTAATGATTTCTTCAACAACATAGGCAATTTTTCTTTAAAAAACACACATTTTTATATCACTTTCATTGTGTCTTGAACTAATTCCGGCTCGATAATTTGACAAGAATTTTTCAACGATTAGGTTTTGATTTTCGACAAGTGAATAATTATGGAACTCCAATAGTTAGACCCACCATCCAACTATGAATTTAAATGTGTTTACATTCCAGAATTGTACTGGGATCCTTGTTATGTTTAAGCATACGATATGGCCCGGAGAACTATAAAATCTCCTAATCTTAGTTAGCCATTTGTGTAAGTAATCTTCACTTGAATTTAAGACATGGTTAACCTGATCAGGAGAATCGAATAGGATCATCACTTCCATGCTACCTACATATTTTACCTCAATTTAACATAGGTTCACAACTTCACATAAGAAAAAAAAATTTCTAAAATTCAAATATAGTAACTTCGCAAATACCGACTTTATTTATAATCTCCATATTAATGTCATCATCATCAAGGAATATAACTCTTAATTTTTCCTTCTTTTTTGATTTCTGAAAGTACCTCCCGTTGTTGTGATCTTACCCGGATTTTGTGATCACCATTTGACTGGTGCCAAGAACATCATGAAACGGCCTGCCATCCTTCATTCCCTCATTGTGAATTATATTTTGCTTTGGGGATATCTTAGCATGTGTAGTCGGGTTATCGAACGAAGTATTTTCCTTGGGGGGCCATTTTCCCATCTCTACCCCACCTTTCACTCTCAAAACCACTTATCATCATCCATCAAGATAGTATATTCTTGATAGTTCTATTCTCAGTGATTCTGGTAATTTAATCAATCAAGATTGTGCCATTACAATATCCTTCTTAGAACATTAACTATGTTCATTCGAGACTTCATATCTACGAATTCTAGACCATCACTTGATGTGCTTAATGAATAGAAGATAAAACAGAGCATAACGCTTCGAAATGTAAATGGGGGTATAAATCGCAGCAAATAAGAGAAAGCATTAAGTGTGGATGACAATGATTATAGGAGACAGAAGCAGGGACATCGAAATATAAGGGAAGATATAAAACCCAACAACAACTCAGAAATAGCAAACCGTGGATATTAATACGAATAACAATATAAAGACACGGTATAATTAAGAATAGTATCACCCCAAGGTAATAGTGGAAGTAAACATATTTTTCTGGTGGAAGATTGAAAAGAAGGATGATAGAAATGATAATTAGGAAAATATCAAGGATTAGAACGGGATTATGCATTTTCATAATCTTTTGGATGTATGAACTAAGAAAGAAAGTATAAGGATGGTGAGAATAAAGGAACGGAAGAGTTTAATTTATAAAGGAAAAATCAGATGTAACAATCGAGACAGATCGTCGCATTTAATCAAAGAGGATCCTAATTTCCTTAAATTATACAGAATCAAATCTTATTACAAAGATTTTCTCTAAATCCCTTAAATTCCGAAAATCAACCGTGACTATGTCACCGGACAAGATGAATCTGCATTTATTCATTTCATTCTTTTGTGATAGCTTCATTCATACTCTCCGAATAATCGAATTATTCCATCCTTATTACTCAATATTAATAAAACTCTATTTATCAGTTTACATGAGTCATGAAAATATATTTATTGTCAGCCATGACCATTCTAATCAAATTTCGGGACGAAATTTCTTTAACGGGTAGGTACTGTGACGACCCGGGAATTTCCGACCAAATTTAAACTTAATTTCATATGATCTCGACACGATAAGTAAAGTCTGTCAAACTGAATCTCAAAATTTCTAAACTGTTTCATGAAATCATTTAACCTTTGACTATTCTCGACGACTCACTAACCTATAAACATAAATAGATTTGTACATGTAATTAACTATACAAATAAATAATCATATATTGTAAAATAAGTATAGTAGAGAACTGATAAGTGATTTAGTTATTATGGAAGATAAATTAAACTAAACTAAAATTTGTTATTAGATGATTTCGAACATAATTTGTCAACGATTAACAAATTATTAAATATATAATGTTATACTTTGAGTTAAATTGTTTTGAGGTATATAATTAATACATTTATCTAAGTAATGAATCTGGATATGTAAAACATAAATATATATAGTAATTTGAATATACATATGATATATAAACATGATTATTACTATATGTATATTGATAAAATGTATAAATATTAAATAAATGTTATTATATAAGCATTAAATAATACATAATTAATAATATGTAATGTATATATATTAAAAATTAATTGGAAGTAAAATAGAAATGTTATACTAATATTACTTTTACTATTATCAGTAATTATTAACATTAATGGCTGTACTGTTATTATTCTATATTATATATAATATATTGATATAAAACATGTAAGTTGTTATATATTAATTATTACTTAATATTATTGTTACCTTTCACTTTAATAATCATTATTTTTTTTATTAATGATATTATGAACATTTTTATTATGATTAAATATCATTATCATTAGGATTATTCTTAAGTATTATTTTAATTATTATTATTCTTATTATTATTTGTATTAACAGAAATCATTTATCTTTAAATATTATTATTCTTATTATTATTAACAGAAATAATTTATCTTTTATAGATTTATATTATTATTAGTATTATTAGTTATAAATCTTTTATTTATTGAAATTGCATTAAACAGATTCGTAGATGAACCTCAAATCAGATTTCTATCACAATCATACTATTACGAAATTTGTTTCTTCTCTTTAAACATCGAATCTAAATCACATTATACTCCAAAATCAGTTAGGGGTTGAAATCAACTTTTATTTTTTTATATTTCTTTTTTCCTTTTCGTACCTGATTGAGCAAATATGTCAACACCCAAATCTTACTTAATCTGATCGATTACAGTAGTTAAAGGGAGCCAATCGACCTTATGTTATCAACTAATAAATTCAAAATACCTTTTACAGTTTTCAAGTTATCGAATTTAACAGAATATTTGAAAAAATAGTCGATTATCTCTATTCTTGACTCATGCTACTCTTAACTCGATTTCTAATGATTTTTAAAAATCTATAAATGCAGATAGGTTATAAATATTGCGTTTAATCTATCTGTAAAGTTTCAAATTCCAAATTATCTTATTGAATTTTAATTTGGGAGTCAAAGTTAATTCTTAAAAAGTCAAACAGTTTAATCTTTGGGAAATTCGTCCTTGTTTGAATGTTTCAAGTAAAATTGATGGCTCATAAAGTTCCTATAAACGATTTACAACCTACTTTGTATAGAAATATTCTTTCATTACGACCTCAAAATCAAAATCAATTATCAAGTGTTCATAAGGTGCAGCAGGTGCTGTGATTTTTTTTCTTCTTTCGTTTGCTAATACTACTTTTAATTAATACTGAGTGTTTCTAAATATTTTAAAGATTTAAAAGCGTTATTGTTGTAATTTATGGGTATAACGATTTATTCATGAGGAAGATGAGGAAGAAATAGAAACAGACGGGTTAATTTCATATAGGAAGAGAACAAATCAGATAAAACAGAAATGGCATGGTGGTCGTGGGTGTTTGCGGGTTGACTAGAGGTCGCGGGTCCGAGTCCAGGGGCTGTCACATTTTTTTTTGGGAACCAATTTCACTTGAGGTAGTTACTTAATCTTCATTATTTCCTTTATTATTATTATTATTATTATTATTATTATTATTATTATTATTATTATTATTATTATTATTATCCTTATTATTATTATTATTATTATTATCATTATTGTTATTTTGATCATTATTATCATTATTATTATTACTTATTGTTGATTGTTATATAATTAAAATGATTATTATTATTAACAATTAGTTATTATTAAGAATTAGTATTAGAGCATTATAAGTATTATTATTATTTGTTAATATTATAATTATCATGATTACTAAATTAAGTATAAGATAATATATGATTGTGATTGTATTAAGTATGATTAAAGTTATGATATATTAAAATAGTACTATGAATATAACCACGATATGTATAATAAATACTAATACGACATACGTAGAAGTATAGATACGTAATGATGTAAAAATTATATTCAAAACGATGCATATACGAATAGGTAAACACTATAAACATGGTTTTAATGGAAAATAAGTATATAACTTGTTATATATAAATATTAGTAATAAATACAATATATACTGATTATAATTTTCTGTATATATATATATATATATATATATATATATATATATATATATATATATATATATATATATATATATATATATATATATATATATATATATATATATATAAGCATATATTTTTAAATGACATATTAATAAGTATATAAATATTTATTAATAATATAATATATTACGTTTTCATATAACTATATAATTTGTATTTACTTAAAATATTAACATATTAAAAACTTTGAATATTTAAAACATATCAATATAAATTATGTATTAAAAATATTTTCTCAGAAACTTACTACATTTATGTTAATAAATGTATTATGATAAATCAAATATAAATATTAGTTATTAAAATTATTAATGTAATGATATAATAAATATTATGTAACCAAAACTTTTAATATGTTAATACTATAATATTAAAATATAAACATATAAATTATTACTATAACATTTATATCACTAGTAACATATAAATCTGCTCGATTACGATTACGTGTATTAACATATATATGATTAATATAGGTTCGTGAATCGGAGGCCAACCTTGCATTGTTCAATATAGTCATATGTATTTTTACTACAAAATACATTAGGTGAGTTTCATTTGCCTTTTTACCCTTTATATTTTTGGACTGAGAATACATGCGCAACTTTTATAACTGTTTTACGAAATAGACACAAGTAATCGAAACTACATTATATGGTTGAATGATCGAAGCCGAGTATGCCCCTTTTAAACTTGGTAGCCTAAGAATTAGGGAACAGACACCCTAATTGATGCGAATCCTAAAGATAGATCTATCGAGCCCAACAAGCCCCATTCTGGAATTTGGAATGCTTTAGTACTTCCAAATTATCATGTCCGATGGGTGTCCCGGAATGATGGGGATATTCTATATGCATCTTGTTAATGTCAGTTACCAGGTGTTCAATCCATATGAATGATTTTTGTCTCTATGCATGGGACGTATATTTATGAGAAATGGAAATGAAAATCTTGTGGTCTATTAAAATGATGAAAATGATCGATTATGATAAACTAATGAACTCACCAACCTTTTGGTTGACACTTTAAAGCATGTTTATTCTCAGGTATGAAAGAAATCTTTCGCTGTGCATTTGCTCATTTTAGAGATATTACTTGGAGTCATTCATGACATATTTCAAAAGACGTTGCATTTGAGTCGTTGAGTTCATCAAGATTATTATTAAGTCAATTATAGTTGTATATATTATGAAATGGTATGCATGCCTGTCAACTTTCGATGAAATGAAAGTTTGTCTTTTAAAAACGAGTGCAATGTTTGTAAAATGTATCATATAGAGGTCAAGTACCTCGTGATGTAACCAAATGTAATGTATTCGTCCAGATGGATTAGGACGGGGCATTAGATTGGGCCTATAAGGGATGTACTCAATGAAATTTCCCGTTCTTATTGATTAAAAACGTTCCATATTAATTGATTTCGTTGCGAGGTTTTGACCTCTATATGAGACGTTTTTCAAAGACTGCATTCATTTTAAAACAAACCATAACTTTTATTTCATCAATAAAGGTTTAAAAAGCTTTACGTAGATTATCAAATAATGATAATCTAAAATATCCTGTTTACACACGACCATTACATAATGGTTTACAATACAAATATGTTACAACAAAATAAGTTTCTTGAATGCAGTTTTTACACAATATCATACAAGCATGGACTCCAAATCTCGTCCTTATTTAAGTATGCGACAACGGAAGCTCTTAATAATCACCTGAGAATAAACATGCTTAAAACGTCAACAAAAAAATGTTGGTGAGTTATAGGTTTAACCTATATATATCAAATCATAATAATAGACCACAAGATTTCATATTTCAATACACATCCCATACATAGAGATAAAAATCATTCATATGGTGAACACCTGGTAACCGACATTAACAAGATGCATATATAAGAATATCCCCATCATTCCGGGACACCCTTCGGATATGATATAAATTTCGAAGTACTAAAGCATCTGGTACTTTGGATGGGGTTTGTTAGGCCCAATAGATCTATCTTTAGGATTCGCGTCAATTAGGGTGTCTGTTCCCTAATTCTTAGATTACCAGACTTAATAAAAAGGGGCATATTCGATTTCGATAATTCAACCATAGAATGTAGTTTCACGTACTTGTGTCTATTTTGTAAATCATTTATAAAACCTGTATGTATTCTCATCCCAAAAATATTAGATTTTAAAAGTGGGACTATAACTCACTTTCACAGATTTTTACTTCGTCGGGAAGTAAGACTTGGCCACTGGTTGATTCACGAACCTATAACAATATATACATATATATCAAAGTATGTTTAAAATATATTTATAACACTTTTAATATATTTTGATGTTTTAAGTTTATTAAGTCAGCTGTCCTCGTTAGTAACCTACAACTAGTTGTCCACAGTTAGATGTACAGAAATAAATCGATAAATATTATCTTGAATCAATCCACGACCCAGTGTATACGTATCTCAGTATTGATCACAACTCAAACTATATATATTTTGGAATCAACCTCAACCCTGTATAGCTAACTCTGACATTCACATATAGAGTGTCTATGGTTGTTCCGAAATATATATAGATGTGTCGACATGATAGGTCGAAACATTGTATACGTGTCTATGGTATCTCAAGATTACATAATATACAATACAAGTTGATTAAGTTATGGTTGGAATAGATTTGTTACCAATTTTCACGTAGCTAAAATGAGAAAAATTATCCAATCTTGTTTTACCCATAACTTCTTCATTTTAAATCCGTTTTGAGTGAATCAAATTGCTATGGTTTCATATTGAACTCTATTTTATGAATCTAAACAGAGAAAGTATAGGTTTATGGTTGGAAAAATAAGTTACAAGTCATTTTTGTAAAGGTAGTCATTTCAGTCGAAAGAATGACGTCTAGATGACCATTTTAGAAAACATACTTCCACTTTGAGTTTAACCATAATTTTTGGATATAGTTTCATGTTCATAATAAAAATCATTTTCTCAGAATAACAACTTTTAAATCAAAGTTTATCATAGTTTTTAATTAACTAACCCAAAACAGCCCGCGGTGTTACTACGACGGCGTAAATCCGGTTTTACGGTGTTTTTCGTGTTTCCAGGTTTTAAATCATTAAGTTAGCATATCATATAGATATAGAACATGTGTTTAGTTGATTTTAAAAGTCAAGTTAGAAGGATTAACTTTTGTTTGCGAACAAGTTTAGAATTAACTAAACTATGTTCTAGTGATTACAAGTTTAAACCTTCGAATAAGATAGCTTTATATGTATGAATCGAATGATGTTATGAACATCATTACTACCTTAAGTTCCTTGGATAAACCTACTGGAAAAGAGAAAAATGGATCTAGCTTCAACGGATCCTTGGATGGCTCGAAGTTCTTGAAGCAGAATCATGACACGAAAACAAGTTCAAGTAAGATCATCACTTGAAATAAGATTGTTATAGTTATAGAAATTGAACCAAAGTTTGAATATGATTATTACCTTGTATTAGAATGATAACCTACTGTAAGAAACAAAGATTTCTTGAGGTTGGATGATCACCTTACAAGATTGGAAGTGAGCTAGCAAACTTGAAAGTATTCTTGATTTTATGTAACTAGAACTTGTAGAATTTATGAAGAACACTTAGAACTTGAAGATAGAACTTGAGAGAGATCAATTAGATGAAGAAAATTGAAGAATGAAAGTGTTTGTAGGTGTTTTTGGTCGTTGGTGTATGGATTAGATATAAAGGATATGTAGTTTTGTTTTCATGTAAATAAGTCATGAATGATTACTCATATTTTTGTAATTTTATGAGATATTTCATGCTAGTTGCCAAATGATGGTTCCCACATGTGTTAGGTGACTCACATGGGCTGCTAAGAGCTGATCATTGGAGTGTATATACCAATAGTACATACATCTAAAAGCTGTGTATTGTACGAGTACGAATACGGGTGCATACGAGTAGAATTGTTGATGAAACTGAACGAGGATGTAATTGTAAGCATTTTTGTTAAGTAGAAGTATTTTGATAAGTGAATTGATCTCTTTCAAAAGTGTATAAATACATATTAAAACACTACATGTATATACATTTTAACTGAGTCGTTAAGTCATCGTTAGTCGTTACATGTAAGTGTTGTTTTGAAACCTTTAAGTTAACGATCTCAATTAATGTTGTTAACCCATTGTTTATTATATCTAATGAGATGTTAAATTATTATATTATCATGATATTATGATGTATTAATATATCTTAATATGATATATATACATTTAAATGTCGTTACAACGATAATCGTTACATATATGTCTCGTTTCGAAATCCTTAAGTTAGTAGTCTTGTTTATATGTATATATGTGATAACCCGTCCTAATCCTCCTGGACGAAGTCATCAACATTTGGTCCCATTGCGATGATCGACTCCAAATAATGTCCTTAACGTGAGCAAATGCACAGCGGAAGACTTAATTTGTACCTGAGAATAACATGTTTTAAAACGTCAACATAAAGTTGGTGAGATATATAGGTTTGATACTAGCAGCGTAATAACTATGGACCACAAGATTTCATGTTTATACATAATACACTCCTCGTGTATGAAAAGTCGTTGAGCACTTGGTAACCATACTTAACATTTAAATCACAGCAGCATATTCTTAAATAAACCCTACACCGTACCAAGTGTAGTAACGAAACGAAGTACTGTGCAACCGTTAAAAACTGGTCGTCCAGCCCGGTTGGGGTTGTCAGGCCCGATAGATCTATCAACATGATTCGCGTTTACGCTCCTCACGTAAATATTAGCTACCAAGTATAAAGAGATATGCCATGGTACAACTCAACGTAGATTTTATATTTTTGATCACTTGTGTCCATAACGTAAATCATTTATAAAAACATCGCATGTATTCTCAGCCCAAAATATTTAGAGTTAAAAGGGAACTATATACTCACCTAATGTATTTTGTAGTAAAAATACATATAACACCATTGATCAATTATAGGGTTGGCCTCGGATTCACGAACTTATATCACGTATATATATATTAACACATATCATCATATAATTCCTTTTATATAATATTTATATATGTTTTAAATGTTATAATTTTATACATATATGTACTTTATATCTCCAGTTATATTTTACGTATAGTTATTTTCATATATCATGTGTAACTTTAATAATAATAATATTTTAGTTTTCAAATATTATGTAATATGATATATGTATATAATAAATATAGTTTTATCAAAACATTGTTTGTTTTGATAATAGTAATATTAATAAAAATAATGATAATTCTAATAATAATGATAAGTTTAAAAAAAAAAAAAATTTTAATGATAATAATGATAATTTTATTACTAATAATGGTTTTAATGGAAATGATAATTCTTATATTTTTAACTATATTGATAATAATAATTATAATAATAATAAAAAATAATAATAATAATAATAATAATAATAATAATAATAATAATAATTAATAATACTAAAATGATTTAATTTAATAGTAGTAATATTAATGATACTTATTTTAATACTAATGATAACAATTATAATAATAATAATATTAATAATAATGATATCAATAATAATAAATATTAAATTTAAAATGTATATACCCTTTTAAAAGCTTATCCAAAAGAATTACCCGAAACAAGACTTGAACCCGAGACCTCTCGGTTAACAATTACTCTATTAGCCATTACTCCGTCTGTTACGTTTCTGTTTAAGTTCCCGGATTAATTCCCTTAACAAAGCTAGGTCACGGCCCATTAAGATAAACAGAATACATGGCCCAATTTTCTCAGTATCCTTCTAAAAAAATATATATATATTAGCCTAATCCAATTATCAATCCACGTTGCAAAATTAATAACAAATAATTCGGTTGAAGAGAATATCAGGAACGAATCAGGATTGAAGTGGGGCTTAGGGTTTGTCGGCCAATAAAGGAAAAAGATAAACGCATCATTATCGTTTTATTCTTCTCTGTTTTAAAATCATGATTATCGTTATCATCTTCATCACTTGGCATCACCATTACCGTTAATCTCCACCATTCTCGATTATTTACATAACCAGTTTATCGTTTTCTTCACTCAATTTCTTTCTCGTTAATTACTGTTACAGAATTTGGCAAAAGTAGCCGTGACAGTTTAATGTTGATGGGTTGTTAGGGTCTCGTATGGTGGTGTTATAAGAAAGGGTTTTACAGTAGAAACTGTTGGGGAGAAAGAGGAGAGAGAAGTGAGAGATGGATCGAAGGTGAAGTGGTGTGGGGGTGTTCTTGGGCTGAGAAAGAAACAGAAAGAAAACGAGTAGCAGTGGTTGCATCAAAACAGAAAGTTTATATCGAACGTGGTGATTGTTTGAGCTGTGAAACCAAACAGAAAACAGAAGGAAAACTTCATCGGTCTGAAATAGTGGTGATTTTAAATCAATCACGTACAATGGTTTGAACATAACAGCAGACGGTAGTTGATAAAATAGTGACAAGTGGGTTTAGTTTATGGTGTAGCCGAAAATGGTGGTCTTGGTTTCAATTAAAAGAGAGAACGAGAGAGGTGAGGATGAAGGAGAATGTTGTGGTGTTCATGACTAGTGACGGTTTAAAAAAAATGGTGATCAAAATATGGAGATGGAGAGGGTCTCGAGATGGGTGATCGAATCATAACACGACATAGAAAAGCAAGCGATGATGGATTATGGTGACTTTAGGATGGTGGCGGTTTGGTGATGGTTTACAAGATGGTTGTCGAACAGAAGTGAAGCAGAAGATTCAATGGTGGTTCATGACGGTTTCAAGTGGTGGTTGTTTTAAGTTCACGAAGAAGAGAAGGAGAGAGAGTAAAGAGAAAGCAATTCGATGGTGGGTTATGGTGGTTGTGAGCTTGGTGTGACCACGGTGGTGGTGTCCCGATTAGATTTTAACGGAGAACAGAAAGAATTTTAGAGAAAGAGGATAAGGGAGTGATGAGTGATTGATAGTGTTAAGTTATGAGAAATCGATCAAAATTATATAGATGGGAGAAGTCTACCCTGGTTCACGAGACAAATAGAAAACACAAGCAGAATCCAATGCTAGCATGTATTTGTCCATTTTATATATGTATTATTTATCTATATACGTATAACAGTACGTATACCTGTATTTCTGTACGCGTGTATCTATATGTCTGTATCATAAATAAGTTTATTAATAATAATAATATTTGTTTAACTATAAACCCTAAACTTTAATATTTATAATGTTATTAATAATAAAGTATTAATAATAACTATAATAAAATTATTAAATGAAATTTTGAAATAATATGAAATCAATTTATATATCAATTTCATATCTTTAGATTATATATTTAATTAATATTTCTATTTATATATTTATTTACACACAAAGATTCGTGAATCGTCAGGCACAGTCAAAAAGGTAATTGATTATATGAATTAAATTCCAAAGCTTTCGAGACTCAACATTACAAACTTTGCTTATCGTGTCGGAATCATATAGAGATTAGGGTTTAAATTTGGTCGGAAATTTCCGGGTCGTTACAGTACCTACCCGTTAAAGAAATTTCGTCCCCGAAATTTGGTAGAGATTGTCATAAATAATAATAGGAATGTTTTCATGACGATTATGAGGTGATAATGGAGTTTTATCATTATTGAGAGATATAGATAAAACGATTCGATCATGTGAAGCGTACAAGTGAAGTTATCACAAAAGAGCGAAATGTGTAAATAAATATATTCGTTTCAACCGATGACGTAGTTACTGTTGATTTCCGGGATTTAAGGGATTTAAAGAAAATCTTACGTAATAAGATTTGGTTCTTCGGCGATTTAGAAAATCAAAATCTTCTTTAATTAATGCAATAATCTGTTCCTGATTTCTCTGTCGGATATATTGCTATAAATCCACCCCCTTCGTTTTCCTTATTCTCCACACCTTTTATTCTTTCTTCCTCTACTCATTCTTAATATGTTCCATCCAATCCTGATTCTGATTATACTTCTAACCTTCATATCTTTCATTCTTCTTTTTCATTTGCCGCCAGAAGAATCTATTCACTTTTATGATTTTCTTGGAATTATAATGTTTCTTATTCTCCCGTGTCTTTACGTCGCAATACGTATTGATATACACGGTTTGTAGTTTCTGGGTGATTATTGGGTTTTATATCTTCCCTTATACTTCGTGTCCTTGCTTTTGTTTTCTATAATCATTATCATCCACAGTTAATACTCTCTTCCATTTACTGCGATTTATACCCCAATTTCTATTTCGGAGCTTCATTCTTTTTCTTTTCCTCCTTTTCAACTAAGCATCTTTTGTAATGGTCCGGAATTCGTAGGTATGAAATTCGAAATGAATATAGTTAATGTCCTAAGAGAGAATTGGTAATGGCACGATTTTTGATTTGTCAAATTACCAGAATATCCTGGAAAAGACCGAATCATCAAGAGAATATTTTCTTGATATGTTTAGAGATTGGATAGATTGTAAGAGCCGTGTAACATGGCACATAATGATGGTACTGTGAATCATCACATTCCATTAGAAACGCAACATGACTTACTGTAATATAATGAAGTTGATCAAGTTTCATTATATTATACTAATTCACGCATCGGTTCCCAACACTGCTTCAAAACATTCATATTTTAAACTTGAAGATTTCAGAATTTAGAAACTAACACAGTTTCTTTTATGTTGTAACGCAGATATTACGGGGAGATAGATGATTGCAGATAGGAATAGTTGTGAAAATATCTTTAGAAATATGGAGAATATGTATAGCGGAAAATATGAAGATATCTTATAATATCTAAGATAAGATGATGATGAATAATATCATCTGAAAAAGTTTAGAATAAAGAGTAGGGTTCATACTAACGGTTTCAACAGACACTGAATCATTTGCATTATTTGAAGGCAGGTTCATTCCTTGTATTTGTTCTTTGTTTCCTTCACGGTTAGCTCAATCCATTTTTCAGCACTAAATTTTCTATCGAGCGTTCCTAACATTCCCTTCTTTATCATCAAACTTTTGGCCATTTAGGCCATCTAAAATTTTACTGTTTCCTCTGCATTTAATGCAGTCATATCTGAATCGTCGATTATCAATCCGAGGTGTTTTTGGGCGAATTGTGTTTTTAGATGATTAAATGCTGATGATAACATGGCGGAGTATGAAAGGTTCCCCGGTAACGATGAGGAAAACCAATCGTATATATCAAAGTTATAATAAGACTTATTCGAATGAAAGGTCGAAGTTGTTCTGCTGAAGCTGTGACAAAATTGGCTACTTTGAAAAGGAATCGTAAGGTTGTTTTTGCTAATAAATGCTAAAGAATTCGTCGCGGTACGTGTTAAACTATGACTTTGGGTTCAAGAGTTTTTCATGTGTATAGATCTTTTCTTCAGTAGATGAAGTGCGGTCGGTTCAACTTCTCGATTGAGGTATTTTCAAGAATCCTGATAGGTTTGTACGCGGATTGTAAATGTCGAGATACAAATGAGGTTTAGGATGAAATCAAGTGGCAAACTTGAAGAATTGTTTAGTTTCATATGTTATAATCAATATTTTAATTCATTTTAATTGTCCAAAGTTAGCAGTCCAATAGTCCAGTTGTCCACTAGTCCAATATATTCATATATAATTTAATATATAATATTCGAATTAATTAATACGTATCGTGACCCGTGTACCGGTCTCAGTATTGATCACAACTCAAACCATATATATATTCTGAAATCAACCTCAACCCTGTATAGCCAACTCCAACATTCACATATAGAGTGTCTATGGTTATTCCGAAATATATATATAGATGGGTCGATATGATAGGTCGAAACCTTGTATACGTGTCCCGTTATTTAAAGTGCGTAAAATAAATAACAGAACTTAAATGACAATAAATTAAATTGCGATAAAATGTAATACGGAATTAACAGTTAGCTGGGAACAGTTAACTAGGAACAGTTAGCGTGGATTCCTAACAGAATTTCTCATAATTAATTTGTTTGTTTCTAACACTTTTTATTTTGTCCAATGTTTTCTTCATTATGCCACTTGTTGGATTCTGATAGATAAAATCCAAATATGAAATTTGAATAAAAATGGTTATTCGGTGGTGAACAGATACGAATATCGGTGGTTGTAAGTAGAATAGCAAATGACCGTTGAATCAGATTTGAAGAATATACACTGTAACTTATTAATGTGAGATCTAAATATTCCTCGGGTACTACCTACCCGTTAAAATATTTTCATCATTAACAGTTTGTACGAAAGAATTTTTAATTACAATCTTTATGAAAATATACTTGTATATATATTTTCTTCAGATGTAATCATGGATCTAATGAGTCAATAAGATATTAAATTTTTTTGATTTATCGTTAATACTTGATTACATGATCTCTAAAACATTAAAGATTACATAATTACCATGTCGAACGAAGATAAATGAGATAGAACGATAAGTAAAGCGAAGATAATCGATATAGAATGATATGTAAAACGAAGATCATACTCGAAGTACAGATAGTGATATTGAGGTGTGTGATGTTGATATCCGAGGTACAAATTGTGATGTTGAGGTTTACGACGCGGTTGTGGTTGAGGGTGATATGGGTACTGTCGGTGTTGATGATGGTGGTACGGATTATGCTGCTGGTGCTGCTGCTGGTGTTTGTAACCTTCGCACCATATTCTCCAAAGCCGTCACGCGAGCGCGAAGTTCGTTAACTTCTGCTAGTACACCGGGATGATTGGTGGTTGGAGTGAGCGAATGAACAAGATCTGAAATATGGGATAGTATATAATCGTGACGAGATACTCTAGAAATGAGAGAGAAAATGGTTTCTCGAACAGGTTCGCCGGTAAGTGCTTCAGGTTCATCGCCAAGAGGGCAATTTGGTGGATGGAAGGGATCACCCTCTTCATGTCTCCAATGACTTAGTATATTACAAACCTACCCCCAATTCATCCAGAATAGATGATGGGAGATTGATTGATCCATTCCGGTGACGCTGCCTTCGGAGCTTGAATGAAAATCCATATCGGCATAGCTGTCATAATCTGAGGAATTCGAACTACAAGCGGAATCCATCTTGTATAATCAGAAAAATGAATTTTTGGTATGAAATAGATTATAGAAGTTAGATTTGGTACTCTTCAATACATACTTTACATGTGTATATATAATACCAAAATCCCATAAATTACGGAGAATCTTTGAAAAGATGTCAACTAAAGTCCAAAGTAACAGATATGCTAAGATATGAATTTTGTCTATACACTATCGATGCACTAAATGCAGTAAGACGTGTCTAGACTTATGAATGATAAGCAGGCAATTCCCTAAGGATAATAAGCAAATAATTTACGACTAGAAATGATAAGCAAAACTTTTGACATGCAGGCACGGTCGAAGTCCAGACTCATTAATGTATCCTAACAGCTACTAGTTAGACACACTAATGCAAGACCTGGTTCACTAAGACCACCGCTCTGATACCAACTGTGATAACCCGTCCTAATCCTCCTGGACGAAGTCATCAACATTTGGTCCCATTGCGATGATCGACTCCAAATAATGTCCTTAACGTTAGCAAATGCACAGCGGAAGACTTAATTTGTACCTGAGAATAACATGTTTTAAAACGTCAACATAAAGTTAGTGAGATATATAGGTTTGATGCTAGCAGCGTAATAACTATGGACCACAAGATTTCATGTTTATACATAATACACTCCTCGTGTATGAAAAGTCGTTGAGCACTTGGTAACCATACTTAACATTTAAATCACAGCAGCATATTCTTAAATAAACCCTACACCGTACCAAGTGTAGTAACGAAACGAAGTACTGTGCAACCGTTAAAAACTGGTCGTCCAGCCCGGTTGGGGTTGTCAGGCCCGATAGATCTATCAACAGGATTCGCGTTTACGCTCCTCACGTAAATATTAGCTACCAAGTATAAAGAGATATGCCATGGTACAACTCAACGTAGATTTTATATTTTTGATCACTTGTGTCCATAACGTAAATCATTTATAAAAACATCGCATGTATTCTCAGCCCAAAATATTTAGAGTTAAAAGGGAACTATATACTCACCTAATGTATTTTGTAGTAAAAATACATATAACACCATTGATCAATTATAGGGTTGGCCTCGGATTCACGAACCTATATCACGTATATATATATTAACACATATCATCATATAATTCCTTTTATATAATATTTATATATGTTTTAAATGTTATAATTTTATACATATATGTACTTTATATCTCCAGTTATATTTTACGTATAGTTATTTTCATATATCATGTGTAACTTTAATAATAATAATATTTTAGTTTTCAAATATTATGTAATATGATATATGTATATAATAAATATAGTTTTATCAAAACATTGTTTGTTTTGATAATAGTAATATTAATAAAAATAATGATAATTCTAATAATAATGATAAGTTTAAAAAAAAATAATAATTTTAATGATAATAATGATAATTTTATTACTAATAATGGTTTTAATGGAAATGATAATTCTTATATTTTTAACTATATTGATAATAATAATTATAATAATAATAAAAAAAAAAATAATAATAATAATAATTAATAATACTAAAATGATTTAATTTAATAGTAGTAATATTAATGATACTTATTTTAATACTAATGATAACAATTATAATAATAATAATATTAATAATAATGATATCAATAATAATAAATATTAAATTTAAAATGTATATACCCTTTTAAAAGCTTATCCAAAAGAATTGCCCGAAACAAGACTTGAACCCGAGACCTCTCGGTTAACAATTACTCTATTAGCCATTACTCCGTCTGTTACGTTTCTGTTTAAGTTCCCGGATTAATTCCCTTAACAAAGCTAGGTCACGGCCCATTAAGATAAACAGAATACATGGCCCAATTTTCTCAGTATCCTTCTAAAAAAAAAAATATATATTAGCCTAATCCAATTATCAATCCACGTTGCAAAATTAATAACAAATAATTCGGTTGAATAGAATATCAGGAACGAATCAGGATTGAAGTGGGGCTTAGGGTTTGTCGGCCAATAAAGGAAAAAGATAAACGCATCATTATCGTTTTATTCTTCTCTGTTTTAAAATCATGATTATCGTTATCATCTTTATCACTTGGCATCACCATTACCGTTAATCTCCACCATTCTCGATTATTTACATAACCAGTTTATCATTTTCTTCACTCAATTTCTTTCTCGTTAATTACTGTTACAGAATTTGGCAAAAGTAGCCGTGACAGTTTAATGTTGATGGGTTGTTAGGGTCTCATATGGTGGTGATATAAGAAAGGGTTTTACAGTAGAAACTGTTGGGGAGAAAGAGGAGAGAGAAGTGAGAGATGGATCGAAGGTGAAGTGGTGTGGGGGTGTTCTTGGGCTGAGAAAGAAACAGAAAGAAAACAAGTAGCAGTGGTTGCATCAAAACAGAAAGTTTATATCGAACGTGGTGATTGTTTGAGCTGTGAAACCAAACAGAAAACAGAAGGAAAACTTCATCGGTCTGAAATAGTGGTGATTTTAAATCAATCACGTACAATGGTTTGAACATAACAGCAGACGGTAGTTGATAAAATAGTGATAAGTGGGTTTAGTTTATGGTGTAGCCGAAAATGGTGGTCTTGGTTTCAATTAAAAGAGAGAACGAGAGAGGTGAGGATGAAGGAGAATGTTGTGGTGTTCATGACTAGTGACGGTTTAAATAAAATGGTGATCAAAATATGGAGATGGAGAGGGTCTCGAGATGGGTGATCGAATCATAACACGACATAGAAAAGCAAGCGATGATGGATTATGGTGACTTTAGGATGGTGGCGGTTTGGTGATGGTTTACAAGATGGTTGTCGAACAGAAGTGAAGCAGAAGATTCAATGGTGGTTCATGACGGTTTCAAGTGGTGGTTGTTTTAAGTTCACGAAGAAGAGAAGGAGAGAGAGTAAAGAGAAAGCAATTCGATGGTGGGTTATGGTGGTTGTGATCTTGGTGTGACCACGGTGGTGGTGTCCCGATTAGATTTTAACGGAGAACAGAAAGAATTTTAGAGAAAGAGGATAAGGGAGTGATGAGTGATTGATAGTGTTAAGTTATGAGAAATCGATCAAAATTATATAGATGGGAGAAGTCTACCCTGGTTCACGAGACAAATAGAAAACACAAGCAGAATCCAATGCTAGCATGTATTTGTCCATTTTATATATGTATTATTTATCTATATACGTATAACAGTACGTATACCTGTATTTCTGTACGCGTGTATCTATATGTCTGTATCATAAATAAGTTTATTAATAATAATAATATTTGTTTAACTATAAACCCTAAACTTTAATATTTATAATGTTATTAATAATAAAGTATTAATAATAACTATAATAAAATTATTAAATGAAATTTTGAAATAATATGAAATCAATTTATATATCAATTTCATATCTTTAGATTATATATTTAATTAATATTTCTATTTATATATTTATTTACACACAAAGATTCGTGAATCGTCAGGCACAGTCAAAAAGGTAATTGATTATATGAATTAAATTCCAAAGCTTTCGAGACTCAACATTACAAACTTTGATTATCGTGTCGGAATCATATAGAGATTAGGGTTTAAATTTGGTCGGAAATTTCCGGGTCGTTACAATATAACTCATTGTTAATATACTTATGGAGATACTTACTTATCATAATCTCATGTTAACCATATGTATATCCATATATATATATCGTCATGTCATTTTTACAAGTTTTAACGTTCGTGAATCGCTGGTCAACTTGGGTGGTCAATTGTCTATATGAAACATATTTCAATTAATCAAGTCTTAACAAGTTTGATTGTTTAACATGTTGGAAACATTTAATCATGTCAATATCAATCTCAATTAATATATATAAACATGGAAAAGTTCGGGTCACTACAGTACCTACCCGTTAAATAAATTTCGTCCCGAAATTTTAAGCTGTTGAAGGTGTTGACGAATCTTCTGGAAATAGATGTGGAGATTTCTTCTTTATCTGATCTTCACGCTCCCAGGTGAACTCGGGTCCTCTACGAGCATTCCATCGAACCTTAACAATTGGTATCTTCTTTTGCTTAAGTCTTTTAACCTCACGATCCATTATTTCGACGGGTTCTTCGATGAATTGAAGTTTTTCGTTGATTTGGATTTCATCTAACGGAATAGTGAGATCTTCTTTAGCAAAACATTTCTTCAAATTCGAGACGTGGAAAGTGTTATGTACAGCTGCGAGTTGTTGAGGTAACTCAAGTCGGTAAGCTACTGGTCCGACACGATCAATAATCTTGAATGGTCCAATATACCTTGGATTTAATTTCCCTCGTTTACCAAATCGAACAACGCCTTTCCAAGGTGCAACTTTAAGCATGACCATCTCTCCAATTTCAAATTCTATATCTTTTCTTTTAATGTCAGCGTAGCTCTTTTGTCGACTTTGGGCGGTTTTCAACCGTTGTTGAATTTGGATGATCTTCTCGGTAGTTTCTTGTATAATCTCCGGACCCGTAATCTGTCTATCCCCCACTTCACTCCAACAAATCGGAGACCTGCACTTTCTACCATAAAGTGCTTCAAACGGCGCCATCTCAATGCTTGAATGGTAGCTGTTGTTGTAGGAAAATTCTGCTAACGGTAGATGTCGATCCCAACTATTTCCGAAATCAATAACACATGCTCGTAGCATGTCTTCAAGCGTTTGTATCGTCCTTTCGCTCTGCCCATCAGTTTGTGGATGATAGGCAGTACTCATGTCTAGACGAGTTCCTAATGCTTACTGTAATGTCTGCCAGAATCTTGAAATAAATCTGCCATCCCTATCAGAGATAATAGAGATTGATATTCCATGTCTGGAGACGACTTCCTTCAAATACAGTCGTGCTAACTTCTCCATCTTGTCATCTTCTCTTATTGGCAGGAAGTGTGCTGATTTGGTGAGACGATCAACTATTACCCAAATAGTATCAAAACCACTTGCAGTCCTTGGCAATTTAGTGATGAAATCCATGGTAATATTTTCCCATTTCCACTCCGAGATTTCGGGTTGTTGAAGTAGACCTGATGGTTTCTGATGCTCAGCTTTGACCTTAGAACACGTCAAACATTCTCCTACGTATTTAGCAACATCGGCTTTCATACCCGGCCACCAAAAATGTTTCTTGAGATCCTTGTACATCTTCCCCGTTCCAGGATGTATTGAGTATCTGGTTTTATGAGCTTCTCTAAGTACCATTTCTCTCATATCTCCAAATTTTGGTACCCAAATCCTTTCAGCCCTATACCGGGTTCCGTCTTCCTGAATATTAAGATGTTTCTCCGATCCTTTGGGTATTTCATCCTTTAAATTTCCCTCTTTTAAAACTCCTTGTTGCGCCTCCTTTATTTGAGTAGTAAGGTTATTATGAATCATTATATTCATAGATTTTACTCGAATGGGTTCTATGTCCTTCCTGCTCAAGGCATCGGCTACCACATTTGCCTTCCCCGGGTGGTAACGAATCTCAAAGTCGTAATCATTCAATAATTCAATCCACCTACGCTGCCTCATATTCAGTTGTTTCTGATTAAATATGTGTTGAAGACTTTTGTGGTCGGTATATATAATACTTTTGACCCCATATAAGTAGTGCCTCCAAGTCTTTAATGCAAAAACAACCGCGCCTAATTCCAAATCATGCGTCGTATAATTTTGTTCGTGAATCTTCAATTGTCTAGACGCATAAGCAATCACCTTCGTTCGTTGCATTAATACACAACCGAGACCTTGCTTTGATGCGTCACAATAAATCACAAAATCATCATTCCCTTCAGGCAATGACAATATAGGTGCCGTAGTTAGCTTTTTCTTCAATAACTGAAACGCTTTCTCTTGTTCATCATTCCATTCAAATTTCTTCCCTTTATGCGTTAATGCAGTCAAGGGTTTTGCTATTCTGGAAAAGTCTTGGATGAACCTTCTGTAGTAACCAGCTAGTCCTAAAAACTGGCGTATGTGTTTTGGAATTTTCGGGGTTTCCCACTTTTCAACAGTTTCTATCTTTGCCGGATCCACCTTAATACCTTCTTTGTTCACTATGTGACCGAGGAATTGAACTTCTTCCAACCAAAATGCACACTTTGAAAACTTAGCGTACAATTCTTCCTTCCTCAATACTTCTAACACCTTTCTCAAATGTTCACCGTGTTCTTTGTCATTCTTTGAGTAAATAAGTATGTCATCAATGAAAACAATGACAAACTTGTCAAGGTATGGTCCACACACTCGGTTCATAAGGTCCATGAACACAGTTGGTGCATTAGTTAAACCAAACGGCATGACCATAAACTCGTAATGACATTCACTTCTTTGAAAGCAGTCTTTGGAATATCATCCTCCTTCACCCGCATTTGATGATATCCAGAACGTAAATCGATCTTCGAATAAACAGACGAGCCTTGTAGTTGATCAAATAAGTCGTCGATTCTTGGTAGTGGGTAGCGGTTCTTGATGGTAAGTTTGTTCAACTCTCGGTAGTCGATACACAACCTGAATGTACCATCTTTCTTCTTGACAAACAGAACAGGAGCTCCCCATGGTGATGTACTTGGTCGAATGAAACCACGCTCTAAAAGTTCCTGTAACTGACTTTGTAATTCTTTCATTTCGCTGGGTGCGAGTCTGTATGGAGCACGAGCTATTGGTGCAGCTCCTGATACAAGGTCTATTTGAAATTCAACGGATCGATGTGGGGGTAATCCCGGTAATTCTTTCGGAAATACATCGGGAAATTCTTTTGCAATGGGAACATCATTGATGCTCTTTTCTTCAGTTTGTACTTTCTCGACGTGTGCTAGAACAGCATAGCAACCTTTTCTTATTAGTTTTTGTGCCTTCAAATTACTAATAAGATGTAGCTTCGTGTTACCCTTTTCTCCGTACACCATTAAGGGTTTTCCTTTTTCTCGTATAATGCGAATTGCATTTTTGTAACAAACGATCTCTGCTTTCACTTCTTTCAACCAGTCCATACCGATTATCACATCAAAACTCCCTAACTCTACTGGTATCAAATCAATCTTAAATGTTTCGCTAACCAGTTTAATTTCTCGATTCCGACATATATTGTCTGCTGAAATTAATTTACCATTTGCTAATTCGAGTAAAAATTTACTATCCAAAGGCGTCAATGGACAACTTAATTTAGCACAAAAATCTCTACTCATATAGCTTCTATCCGCACCCGAATCAAATAAAACGTAAGCAGATTTATTGTCAATAAGAAACGTACCCGTAACAAGCTCCGGGTCTTCCTGTGCCTCTGCCGCATTAATATTGAAAACTCTTCCGCGGCCTTGTCCATTCGTGTTCTCCTGGTTTGGGCAATTTCTAATAATGTGGCCCGGTTTTCCACATTTATAACAAACTACATTGGCATAACTTTCTCCGACACTACTTGCTCCGCCATTACTCGTTCCGACACCATTTGTTCCTTTCGTTCTATTAACCCCTGGTCCGTAGACCTCACACTTCACCGCGCTATGACCATTTCTTTTACACTTGTTGCAAAATTTGGTGCAGAACCCCGAGTGATACTTTTCACACCTTTGGCATAGCTGCTTCTGATTGTTGTTGTTGTTGCGGTTATTATTGTTGGTGGGATGATTGTTGTAGTTGCTGTTGTTGTTGTTGTTGTTGTTGGGCCGTTTGTTGTAGTTGCGATTGATGTTGCAATTGTTGGGATAATTGTTGCGATTATTGTTGTAATTGCTGTTGTTGTTGTATTGGTGATTCTTATCACCGTTTTCCTCCCACTTTCTTTTGACTTGCTTCACATTGGCCTCTTCAGCAGTCTGTTCTTTAATTCTTTCTTCAATCTGGTTCACTAGTTTGTGAGCCATTCTACATGTCTGTTGTATGGAGGCGGGCTCGTGTGAACTTATATCTTCTTGGATTCTTTCCGGTAATCCTTTCACAAACGCGTCGATCTTCTCTTCCTCATCTTCGAATGCTCCCGGACACAATAGGCACAATTCTGTGAATCGTCTTTCGTACATGGTAATATCAAATCCTTGGGTTCGTAACCCTCTAAGTTCTGTCTTGAGCTTATTGACCTCGGTTCTGGGACGGTACTTCTCGTTCATCAAGTGCTTGAATGCTGACCACGGTAGTGCGTACGCATCGTCTTGTCCCACTTGCTCTAGATAGGTATTCCACCATGTTAACGCAGAACCTGTGAAGGTATGCGTAGCATACTTCACTTTGTCCTCTTCAGTACACTTACTTATGGCAAACACCGATTCGAACTTCTCGGTCCACCATTTCAATCCGATCGGTCCTTCGGTTCCATCAAATTCCAAAGGTTTGCAGGCAGTAAATTCTTTGTAGGTGCATCCTACACGATTTCCTGTACTGCTAGATCCAAGGTTATTGTTGGTATGTAGCGCAGCCTGTACTGCGGCTATGTTTGAAGCTAGAAAAGTACGGAATTCCTCTTCATTCATATTCACGGTGTGTCGAGTAGTCGGTGCCATTTCCTTCACAATAGTCAAATGGAACAAGTTAATCCTACAGAATATTAAGAGTAGTTAATAGTATTTCGTAGCATAATATGAACTCATTTATAAAAGCTTTTTCTTCATATTAGCGTTTTATAAGTTTAAATTCGGGTAGTACCTACCCGTTAAGTTCATACTTAGTAGCTAATATACAATTCAACTACTACAATTCTATATGAAAAACTGATTATAATAATATTTCGCGTTCAAACTTTTACACAATATTTTACAAACTTACAATACCGCTTATTTTACATATAGCATGAAATATAGCACACAATAAATTTGATACAAGATGGTTGTGAAGATAATTCTAGCTAGTACACAAGTCGTTCAGCAAAGGCAATAAAGACACGTAATTCATACGTCCAGAAACAAGTCATGCATTCTGGTTTTACTAGGATTACTTCCCATCCTTGGTCTTGTGGAACATAACCGTTATGGCCATTGATAAGACAGCGTGTTGTAACGTCGTCAAAGGGACGAGGGTTACGTAATGTCCAACAGTCCCGTAACAATCTAAAAACCTCATTTCTTACCCCAATTACCGACTCCGTCACTTGTGGGAACGTTTTGTTTAATAGTTGTAGCCCGATGTTCTTGTTCTCACTTTGGTGAGAAGCGAACATTACTAATCCATAAGCATAACATGCTTCTTTATGTTGCATGTTAGCCGCTTTTTCTAAATCACGAAGTCCAATATTCGGATATTTTGAGTCAAAATAATTTCTTAACCCATTGCGTAAAATAGCATTTGGGTTCCCCGTAATATATGCGTCAAAGTAAACACATCGTAACTTATGGATTTCCCAATGTGATATCCCCCATCTTTCGAACGAAAGCCTTTTATAAACCAAGGCATTCTTGGAACGTTCTTCGAATGTCTTACAAACTGATCTCGCCTTAAATAGTTGTGCCGAAGAATTCTGACCGACTCTAGACAAGATTTCATCAATCATGTCTCCGGGTAGGTCTCTTAAAATATTGGGTTGTCTATCCATTTTGTGTTTTTATACTGTAAAATAGACAAGAGTTAGATTCATAAAAAAAATACTTATTAATACAAGCAATTTTTACATATATCATAAAGCATAAGCACACTATATTACATATATTACACCACACGAATACAACTATCTTATTCCGACTCGCTCGTTTCTTCTTGTTCGGTTTTGGTTCGTTTTGTCAAGTTTCTAGGGATATATGATGTTCCCCTAATACGAGCCGTCGTTGTCCACATTGGTTTAGAAAAACCTGGTGGTTTAGAGGTTCCCGGGTCATTGTTACAACTTAAGGACTTCGGGGGTTGACGATACATATAAAGTTCATCGGGGTTGGAATTAGATTTCTCTATTTTTATGCCCTTTCCCTTATTATTTTCTTTTGCCTTTTTAAATTCAGTTGGGGTAATTTCTATAACATCATCGGAATTCTCGTCGGAATCCGATTCATCGGAGAATTGGTAATCCTCCCAATATTTTGCTTCCTTGGCAGAAACACCATTGACCATAATTAACCTTGGTCGGTTGGTTGAGGATTCTCTTTTACTTGACTGTTTTATTATTTCCCCCACCGGTTCTATTTCTTTTACCGGTTCCGATTCTTCTTCCGGTTCTGATTCTTCTTCCGGTTCCGACTCTTCTTCCGGTTCCTCTTCGGGAACTTGTGAATCAGTCCACGAATCATTCCAATTTACATTTGACTCTTCATTATTATTAGGTGAGTCAATGGGACTTGTTCTAGAGGTAGACATCTATCACATAATATCAAACACGTTAAGAGATTAATATATCACATAATATTCATATGTTAAAAATATATAGTTTCCAACAAAAATGTTAAGCAATCATTTTTAAAGAAAACACGGTCGAAGTCCAGACTCACTAATGCATCCTAACAAACTCGATAAGACACACTAATGCAAATTTTCTGGTTCTCTAAGACCAACGCTCGGATACCAACTAAAATGTCCCGTTCTTATTGATTAAAAACGTTCCATATTAATTGATTTCGTTGTGAGGTTTTGACCTCTATATGAGACGTTTTTCAAAGACTGCATTCATTTTAAAAAAACCATAACCTTTATTTCATCAATAAAGGTTTAAAAAGCTTTACGTAGATTATCAAATAATGATAATCTAAAATATCCTGTTTACACACGACCATTACATAATGGTTTACAATACAAATATGTTACAACAAAATAAGTTTCTTGAATGCAGTTTTTACACAATATCATACAAGCATGGACTCCAAATCTCGTCCTTATTTAAGTATGCGACAGCGGAAGCTCTTAATAATTACCTGAGAATAAACATGCTTAAAACGTCAACAAAAAAATGTTGGTGAGTTATAGGTTTAACCTATATATATCAAATCATAATAATAGACCACAAGATTTCATATTTCAATACACATCCCATACATAGAGATAAAAATCATTCATATGGTGAACACCTGGTAACCGACATTAACAAGATGCATATATAAGAATATCCCCATCATTCCGGGACACCCTTCGGATATGATATAAATTTCGAAGTACTAAAGCATCCGGTACTTTGGATGGGGTTTGTTAGGCCCAATAGATCTATCTTTAGGATTTGCGTCAATTAGGGTGTCTGTTCCCTAATTCTTAGATTACCAGACTTAATAAAAAGGGGCATATTCGATTTCGATAATTCAACCATAGAATGTAGTTTTACGTACTTGTGTCTATTTTGTAAATCATTTATAAAACCTGCATGTATTCTCATCCCAAAAATATTAGATTTTAAAAGTGGGACTATAACTCACTTTCACAGATTTTTACTTCGTCGGGAAGTAAGACTTGGCCACTGGTTGATTCACGAACCTATAACAATATATACATATATATCAAAGTATGTTTAAAATATATTTACAACACTTTTAATATATTTTGATGTTTTAAGTTTATTAAGTCAGCTGTCCTCGTTAGTAACCTACAACTAGTTGTCCACAGTTAGATGTACAGAAATAAATCGATAAATATTATCTTGAATCAATCCACGACCCAGTGTATACGTATCTCAGTATTGATCACAACTCAAACTATATATATTTTGGAATCAACCTCAACCCTGTATAGCTAACTCCGACATTCACATATAGAGTGTCTATGGTTGTTCCGAAATATATATAGATGTGTCGACATGATAGGTCGAAACATTGTATACGTGTCTATGGTATCTCAAGATTACATAATATACAATACAAGTTGATTAAGTTATGGTTGGAATAGATTTGTTACCAATTTTCACGTAGCTAAAATGAAAAAAATTATCCAATCTTGTTTTACCTATAATTTCTTCATTTTAAATCCGTTTTGAGTGAATCAAATTGCTATGGTTTCATATTGAACTCTATTTTATGAATCTAAACAGAAAAAGTATACGTTTATGGTCGGAAAAATAAGTTACAAGTCATTTTTGTAAAGGTAGTCATTTCAGTCGAAAGAACGACGTCTAGATGACCATTTTAGAAAACATACTTCCACTTTGAGTTTAACCATAATTTTTGGATATAGTTTCATGTTCATAATAAAAATCATTTTCTCAGAATAACAACTTTTAAATCAAAGTTTATCATAGTTTTTAATTAACTAACCCAAAACAGCCCGCGGTGTTACTACGACGACGTAAATCCGGTTTTACGGTGTTTTTCGTGTTTCCAGGTTTTAAATCATTAAGTTAGCATATCATATAGATATATAACATGTGTTTAGTTGATTTTATAAGTCAAGTTAGAAGGATTAACTTTTGTTTGCGAACAAGTTTAGAATTAACTAAACTATGTTCTAGTGATTACAAGTTTAAACCTTCGAATAAGATAGATTTATATGTATGAATCGAATGATGTTATGAACATCATTACTACCTTAAGTTCCTTGGATAAACCTACTGGAAAAGAGAAAAATGGATCTAGCTTCAACGGATCCTTGGATGGCTCGAAGTTCTTGAAGCAGAATCATGACACGAAAACAAGTTCAAGTAAGATCATCACTTGAAATAAGATTGTTATAGTTATAGAAATTGAACCAAAGTTTGAATATGATTATTACCTTGTATTAGAATGATAACCTACTGTAAGAAACAAAGATTTCTTGAGGTTGGATGATCACCTTACAAGATTGGAAGTGAGCTAGCAAACTTGAAAGTATTCTTGATTTTATGTAACTAGAACTTGTAGAATTTATGAAGAACACTTAGAACTTGAAGATAGAACTTGAGAGAGATCAATTAGATGAAGAAAATTGAAGAATGAAAGTGTTTGTAGGTGTTTTTGGTCGTTGGTGTATGGATTAGATATAAAGGATATGTAGTTTTGTTTTCATGTAAATAAGTCATGAATGATTACTCATATTTTTGTAATTTTATGAGATATTTCATGCTAGTTGCCAAATGATGGTTCCCACATGTGTTAGGTGACTCTCATGGGCTGCTAAGAGCTGATCATTGGAGTGTATATACCAATAGTACATACATCTAAAAGCTGTGTATTGTACGAGTACGAATACGGGTGCATACGAGTAGAATTGTTGATGAAACTGAACGAGGATGTAATTGTAAGCATTTTTGTTAAGTAGAAGTATTTTGATAAGTGTATTTATCTCTTTCAAAAGTGTATAAATACATATTAAAACACTACATGTATATACATTTTAACTGAGTCGTTAAGTCATCGTTAGTCGTTACATTTAAGTGTTGTTTTGAAACCTTTAAGTTAACGATCTCAATTAATGTTGTTAACCCATTGTTTATTATATCTAATGAGATGTTAAATTATTATATTATTATGATATTATGATGTATTAATATATCTTAATATGATATATATACATTTAAATGTCGTTACAACGATAATCGTTACATATATGTCTCGTTTCGAAATCCTTAAGTTAGTAGTCTTGTTTATATGTATATAACTCATTGTTAATATACTTATGGAGATACTTACTTATCATAATCTCATGTTAACCATATGTATATCCATATATATATCGTCATGTCATTTTTACAAGTTTTAACGTTCGTGAATCGCCGGTCAACTTGGGTGGTCAATTGTCTATATGAAACATATTTCAATTAATCAAGTCTTAACAAGTTTGATTGTTTAACATGTTGGAAACATTTAATCATGTCAATATCAATCTCAATTAATATATATAAACATGGAAAAGTTCGGGTCACTACACTCAACGTTGGGTTTAAATGTAGGAATTAGTTGTGGTTCATCATCAAATTCTGGCCCATGGTTTATCTTCTCACAATTAGGCCCATAATTTTGAAAATTTTTATGGACCTGAATAGTTAACTTTGTGTTTTGGGTAAGGCCCACATCCACTTTAGCCGATATATTGTTTGCAAATAACGGACTTTGGTTAGAATGAACCCTTAAGGTGGGTCCGAAGCCTTTAGGTCATTAGGAGAATGGATATAATGGTTGAAATTTTGATTTCCAGTTGTACTATTAATATTCATATCCTCCTTGGGAATGTCCTCTTCCAAATTAGCTTTTGAATTTCTAGAACAAACGGAATTATGATCATTAAATTGGCGGTTGGATACCTAACCTTTTGACTATTGATCTTTCTTCTCAAAAGCATCTATTTATCCAATCAAATTTGAACGGGAAAGAGAGAATCAACTCCCTCCACTATATTCTTATCCTCATTATCGGACCCATTGAATTCAGACTTCCATTCGCTGTTTGCTTCATCATCGTGATCAACATCGATTTCGAGTTTACTAATGATTTCTTCAACAACATACGCAATTTTTCTTTAAAAAACACACATTTTTATATCACTTTCATTGTGTCTTGAACTAATTTCGGCTCGATAATTTGACAAGAATTTTTCAACGATTAGGTTTTGATTTTGACAAGTGAATAATTATGGAACTCCAATGGTTAGACCTACCATCCAACTATGAATTTAAATGTGTTTACATTCCAGAATTGTACTGGGATCCTTGTTATGTTTAAGCATACGATATAGCCCGGAGAACTATAAAATCTCCTAATCTTAGTTAGCCATTTGTGTAAGTAATCTTCACTTGAATTTAAGACATGGTTAACCTGATCAGGAGAATCGAATAGGATCATCACTTCCATGCTACCTAAATATTTTACCTCAATTTAACATAGGTTCACAACTTCACATAAGTAAAAAAAAAAAATTCTAAAATTCAAATATAGTAACTTCGCAAATACCGACTTTATTTATAATCTCCATATTAATGTCATCATCATCAAGGAATATAACTCTTAATTTTTCCTTCTTTTTTGATTTCTGAAAGTACCTCCCGTTGTTGTGATCTTACCCGGATTTTGTGATCACCATTTGACTGGTGCCAAGAACATCATGAAACGGCCTGCCATCCTTCATTCCCTCATTGTGAATTATATTTTGCTTTGAGGATATCTTAGCATGTGTAGTCGGGTTATCGAACGAAGTATTTTCCTTGGGGGGCCATTTTCCCATCTCTACCCCACCTTTCACTCTCGAAACCACTTATCATCATCCATCAAGATAGTATATTCTTGATAGTTCTATTCTCAGTGATTCTGGTAATTTAACCAATCAAGATCGTGCCATTACAATATCCTTCTTAGAACATTAACTATGTTCATTCGAGACTTCATATCTACGAATTCTAGACCATCACTTGATGTGCTTAATGAATAGAAGAGAAAACAAATCATAACGCTTCGAAATGTAAATGGGGGTATAAATTGCAGCAAATAAGAGAAAGCATTAAGTGTGGATGACAATGATTATAGGAGACAGAAGCAGGGACATCGAAATATAAGGGAAGATATAAAACCCAACAACAACTCAGAAATAGCAAACCGTGGATATTAATACGAATAACAATATAAAGACACGGTATAATTAAGAATAGTATCACCCCAAGGTAATAGTGGAAGTAAACAGATTTTTCTGGTGAAAGATTGAAAAGAAGGATGATAGAAATGATAATTAGGAAAATATCAAGGATTTGAAAGGGATTATGCATTTTCATAATCTTTTGGATGTATGGACTAAGAAAGAAAGTATAAGGATGGTGAGAATAAAGGAACGGAAGAGTTTAATTTATAAAGGAAAAATCAGATGTAACAATTGAGATAGATCGTCGCATTTAATCAAAGAGGATCATAATTTCCTTAAATTATACAGAATCAAATCTTATTACAAAGATTTTCTCTAAATCCCTTAAATTTAGGAAATTAACCGTGACTATGTCACCGGACAAAACGAATCTGCATTTATTCATTTCATTCTTTTGTGATAGCTTCATTCATACTCTCCGAATAATCGAATTATTCCATCCTTATTACTCAATGTTAATAAAACTCTATTTATCAGTTTACATGAGTCATGAAAACATATTTATTGTCAGCCATGACCATTCTAATCAAATTTCGGGACGAAATTTCTTTAACGGGTAGGTACTGTGACGACCCGGGAATTTTGACCAAATTTAAACTTAATTTCATATGATCTCGACATGATAAGTAAAGTCTGTCAAACTGAATCTCAAAATTTCTAAACTGTTTCATGAAATCATTTAACCTTTGACTATTCTCGATGACTCACTAACCTATAAACATAAATAGATTTGTACAAGTAATTAACTATACAAATAAATAATCATATATTGTAAAATAAATATAGTAGAGAACTGATAAGTGATTTAGTTATTATGGAAGATAAATTAAACTAAACTAAAATTTGTTATTAGATGATTTCGAACATAATTTGTCAACGATTAACAAAGTATTAAATATATAATGTTATACTTTGAGTTAAATTGTTTTGAGGTATATAATTAATACATTTATCTAAGTAATGAATCTGGATATGTAAAACATAAATATATATAGTAATTTGAATATACATATGATATATAAACATGATTATTACTATATGTATATTGATAAAATGTATAAATATTAAATAAATGTTATTATATAAGTATTAAATAATACATAATTAATAATATGTAATGTATATATATTAAAAATTAATTGGAAGTAAAATAGAAATGTTATACTAATATTACTTTTATTATTATCAGTAATTATTAACATTAATGGCTGTACTGTTATTATTCTATATTATATATATAATATATTGATATAAAACATGTAACTTGTTATATATTAATTATTACTTAATATTATTGTTACCTTTCACTTTAATAATCATTATTTTTGTTATTAATGATTTTATTAACATTTTTATTATGATTAAATATCATTATCATTAGGATTATTCTTAAGTATTATTTTAATTATTATTATTCTTATTATTATTTGTATTAACAGAAATCATTTATCTTTAAATATTATTATTCTTATTATTATTAACAGAAATAATTTATCTTTTATAGATTTATATTATTATTAGTATTATTAGTGATAAATCTTTTATTTATTGAAATTGCATTAAACAGATTCGTAGATGAACCCCAAATCAGATTTCTATCACAATCATACTATTACGAAATTTGTTTCTTCTCTTTAAACATCAAATCTGATAAAACAGAAATGGCATGGTGGTCGTGGATGTTTGCGAGTTGACTAGAGGTCGCGAGTTCGAGTCCAGGGGCTGTCACATTTTTTTTTTTGGGAACCAATTTCACTTGAGGTAGTTACTTAATCTTCATTATTTCCTTTATTATTATTATTATTATTATTATTATTATTATTATTATTATTATTATTATTATTATTATTATTATTATTATTATTATTATTATTATTATTATTATTATTATTATTATCCTTCTTATTATTATTATCATTATTGTTATTTTGATCATTATTACCATTATTATTATTACTTATTGTTGATTGTTATATAATTAAAATGATTATTATTATTAACAATTAGTTATTATTAAGAATTAGTATTAGAGCATTATAAGTATTATTATTATTTGTTAATATTATAATTATCATGATTACTAAATTAAGTATAAGATAATATATGATTGTGATTGTATTAAGTATGATTAAAGTTATGATATATTAAAATAGTACTATGAATATAACCACGATATGTATAATAAATACTATACAACATACGTAGAAGTATAGATACGTAATGATGTAAAAATTGTATTCAAAACGATGCATATACGAATAGGTAAACACTATAAACATGGTTTTAATGGAAAATAAGTATATAACTTGTTATATATAAATATTAGTAATAAATACAATATATACTGATTATAATTTTCTATATATATATAAGCATATATTTTTAAATGACATATTAATAATTATATAAATATTTATTAATAATATAATATATTACGTTTTCATATAACTATATAATTTGTATTTACTTAAAATATTAACATATTAAAAATTTGAATATTTAAAACATATCAATATAAATTATGTATTAAAAATATTTTCTCAGAAACTTACTACATTTATATTAATAAATGTATTATGATAAATCAAATATAAATATTAGTTATTAAAATTATTAATGTAATGATATAATAAATATTATGTAACCAAAACTTTTAATATGTTAATACTATAATATTAAAATATAAACATATAAATTATTACTATAACATTTATATCACTAGTAACATATAAATCTGCTCGATTACGATTACGTGTATTAACATATATATGAATAATATAGGTTCGTGAATCCGAGGCCAACCTTGCATTGTTCAATATAGTCATATGTATTTTTACTACAAAATACATTAGGTGAGTTTCATTTGCCTTTTTACCCTTTATATTTTTGGGCTGAGAATACATGCGCAACTTTTATAACTGTTTTATGAAATAGACACAAGTAATCGAAACAATATTATATGGTTGAATGATCGAAGCCGAATATGCCCCTTTTAAACTTGGTAGCCTAATAATTAGGGAACAGACACCCTAATTGACGCGAATCCTAAAGATAGATCTATCGGGCCCAACAAGCCCCATTCTGGAATTTGAAATGCTTTAGTACTTCAAAATTATCATGTCCGATGGGTGTCTCGGAATGATAGGGATATTCTATATGCATCTTGTTAATGTCGGTTACCAGGTGTTCAATCCATATGAATGATTTTTGTCTCTATGCATGGGACGTATATTTATGAGAAATGGAAATGAAAATCTTGTGGTCTATTAAAATGATAAAAATGATCGATTATGATAAACTAATGAACTCGCCAACCTTTTGGTTGACACTTTAAAGCATGTTTATTCTCAGGCATGAAAGAAATCTTCCGCTGTGCATTTGCTCATTTTAGAGATATTACTTGGAGTCATTCATGACATATTTCAAAAGACGTTGCATTCGAGTCGTTGAGTTCATCAAGATTATTATTAAGTCAATTATAGTTGTATATATTATCAAAATGGTATGCATGCCTGTCAACTTTCGATGAAATGAAAGTTTGTCTTTTAAAAACGAGTGCAATGTTTGTAAAATGTATCATATAGAGGTCAAGTACCTCGCGATGTAACCAAATGTAATGTATTCGTCCAGATGGATTAGGACGGGGCATTAGATTAGGCCTATAAGGGATGTGCTCAACGTTGGGTTTAAATGTAGGAATTAGTTGTGGTTCATCATCAAATTCTGGCCCATGGTTTATCTTCTCACAATTAGGCCCATAATTTTGAAAATTTTTATGGACCTAACTAGTTAACTTTGTGTTTTGGGTAAGGCCCACATCCACTTTAGCCGATATATTGTTTGCAAATAACGGACTTTGGTTAGAATGAACCATTAAGGTGGGTCTGAAGCCTTTAGGTCATTAGGAGAATGGATATAATGGTTGAAATTTTGATTTCCAGTTGTACTGTTAATATTCATATCCTCCTTGGGAATGTCCTCTTCCAAATTAGCTTTTGAATTTCTAGAACAAACGGAATTATGATCATTAAATTGGCGGTCGGATACCTAACATTTTGACTATTGATCTTTCTTCTCAAAAGCATCTATTTATCCAATCGGATTTGATCGGGAAAGAGAGAATCAACTCCCTCCACTATATTCTTATCCTCATTATCGGACCCATTGAATTCAGACTTCCATTCGCTATTCGCTTCATCATCGTGATCAACATCGATTTCGAGTATACTAATGATTTCTTCAACAACATACGCAATTTTTCTTTAAAAAACACACATTTTTATATCACTTTCATTGTGTCTTGAACTAATTCCGGCTCTTTAATTTGACAAGAATTTTTCAACGATTAGGTTTTGATTTTCGACAAGTGAATAATTATGGAACTCCCATGGTTAGACCCACCATCCAACTATGAATTTAAATGTGTTTACATTCCAGAATTGTACTGGGATCCTTGTTATGTTTAAGCATACGATATGGCCCGGAGAACTATAAAATCTGCTAATCTTAGTTTGCCATTTGTGTAAGTAATCTTCACTTGAATTTAAGACATGGTTAACCTGATCAGGAGAATTGAATAGGATCATCACTTCCATGCTACCTAAATATTTTACCTCAATTTAACATAGGTTCACAACTTCACATAAGAAAATTTTTTTTTTTCTAAAATTCAAATATAGTAACTTCGCAAATACCGACTTTATTTATAATCTCCATATTAATGTCATCATCATCAAGGAATATAACTCTTAATTTTTCCTTCTTTTTTGATTTCTGAAAGTACCTCCCGTTGTTGTGATCTTACCCGGATTTTGTGATCACCATTTGACTGGTGCCAAGAACATCATGAAACGGCCTGCCATCCTTCATTCCCTCATTGTGAATTATATTTTGCTTTGGGGATATCTTAGCATGTGTAGTGGGGTTATCGAACGAAGTATTTTCCTTGGGGGGCCATTTTCCCATCTCTACCCCACCTTTCACTCTCGAAACCACTTATCATCATCCATCACATTAATGACCTTACATATCGATCCCAAGCAATTTCCTTACACTCGATAATAACACAAATTATAACAATGTCAACATGCACCAACTATTTGCCTTGAGGGCCACTTTCTTGTCCTGTAATCCCTTATCCTCTCATCGTGATGATGGGTGGCTGCCTTGGGGCCATTTTCTTGTCGTGCATCGAGCACAAAAGGTCATCATGATTTAAGTCATGTTAGTAGTTGCTCCCTCTTACTTAATTACTGTATAATATTTAAATTTTAATTAACACTTAATCATGATTTAAATATGTGCTAAAAGTTTGCACATTCTTATTTTGAATTTGGTTGTGATTTAATGTAATGATTTTCTCTGTAAATTATCTTGTTGATATTGGGGAACATGTATTGGAAGTTGATATTATGGAACAAATATCTGATATTTATCTATTAGTTCCATTAACAAACTCCAAAAAGGATGTCTTCCACAAAGGGAATGAGAGTCTCCTTCATGTAAGAAAACAAGTATGAAAACAGACAATCTGGATTGGTTCCTGAATCTTGAAACACACTTTTCTAGTTAAGTATTTCGCCCCTCACAAGCCTCGAGTTTACACGAAATCCTAATTGGCATAAGACAAGAACGATTTTATTCCAGGCAAGAAGAAATCAAAATCACGTATGAGAGAATCTGTGTATTTCTATTTGTTTGAATGAATGCGGAGAAAATATGAAAAAACCGAAATAATATCAGTTTTCAACAGTTACCATGAAGAGTCATAACTCTTCATTTTAGGTGGAAAAATCGGTTGAAAGACATCTTTTCATTAAAATGAATAGTGTCTTTTCGGTTGCCCCTTAGACCCCGCAAGGGGGCGCAGCACCCTTGACCCTCGCAATTTGTGTGACAGTTAGTAGTTAAATCTTACGAACGTATACTCCACACTCTCCGAACCCGTTATTAAGTATAACTAGCTAACTATTGCATTCAATTAAATTCCAATTCACTAAAATTATTCTTAGATGACACTAAATTCACCAACACTTTAACACTTACTTTCAAATCGAATTCACACACACTTTTTCATGTCAACCATGTCTTTTTGTTTAACACTTTGCAGATATAAAATCAATGAAGAAATAAAAAAAATGCGAAATATTCTCAACGACTCTTTATCGGCTAGTAAATCTGGAAAATAGCATATGTGGCTGACTGTAGTACCAACCGCCAAATCTTCTGTCACTTTATATATATTGTCAATAAAACAAACCTTGGAGTCATGTGAAGACTTACCTCTTGCACACCTAACCTCTGATATTACAACAAATCATTCAAGCTTTCATCTCTATTCTTTGATTAATTTAAAGCAAAAGAGATTCTACAAAGTAGAATTTATTTTGTAACTTATTATTGTGAATTATTGTAAGTTTACTTCTCAACTAATAACTTAGGATGATCAAGATAGTAGTCTCATTCTTGTGATATGAACACTAGCATTAGTGGAAAACGTGATTCATTCGAAGTGACCGAAAGTTCCGTGCTAGTGTGGCTTATTGAGAAACAATCGGTATAATCAGCTCTCAACTGGATTTAGAGAACTAGAGTGGACCTAACCTTCAGTTAGTATATTGAGGAGTTAATTAAGATGGATTAGTTATAGTCTTCTCCAACCACTATGAATCACCGTGTATGTTTTGTTATTCCTTACACTTTGGTCCAATTACTTTCATTGTAACAAGTTGATTAGAAGGGCGAATACACTTCATTATAATAGTTCGAGTAACTTTTTTTATATACCAAAAAAAAGATTATACAAACACTAAGTTACTATTCATGTCCTCCTCATCTAATTACTTATATGCTATTTGAGCGCGTGAAAGTTGTTGTGTTAATATGGATAAGAGTAAGAAGAGTGGGTCATTTCCTCCTGTTAGTGCATGAATCCCCAGCCGTAGATTGATTCATAGTTTGATACATTCGGTTATGTAATAATGTTTACTTGTGACTATTGATTACGTTTGTGATTGTGCGGGTTTAATTTGTTAAACAATCAATTAGTTAAACTGCTCACACAGTTGACCGAGTGTGTCTACACACTCGACCGACTGTGTTACACAGTCGACCAACTGAGAGACACACTCGACCGAGTGTGTCTGATATGCAGTATATATACGGGTTGAGACTTCTTTGTTGAGGTTACTCATCCCATTCACCCTAATCGACAGGTTTTCATCTCTGCCGAACCCTAACACCAAATACCACCGAAATACTTCGTTTAGGCGTCGATCTAATCTAGTAATTGTTCTAGGTTTGATCTATTCGATCCCGATACGACCCATATCTCGGTTTAACCCAATTCTAGTGTATTCCGCCTCTAGGATTGTTAGCAAGCGACCTAAGATCCTTAAATCTTCGTCTACAAAGTGGTATCAGAGATGGATTATCTGGTTTTGCTTGATCTAAATTGTTTTTGGGTCAAATAGTTGGTGTTTTTGGAGTTATTTGTGTTTTGAACGATTAATCCTTTTTCTTACGTTATAGTTTGTTTTTTCTTTATCAAAAAGTGTTTCTGGAGTCATTGCCGTTGTTTTCTACGTTCTGGTTTAGTGTTTTTCATCAAAAATCGATCAAAAAATCGATTTGAGTCTAGAAAACCCTAAAAGTCGATCTGTAACTGTCAAGAACACACTCGGCCGTGTGTGTCTTGACAATCGACCGTGTGAGTACCTCAATCGACCGAGCAAGCTTGTTAGTCGACCGTGTTTGTGTAGTCACTCGATCGTGTGAGCAATACAATCGACCTTGGGAGTTTGACAGTCGGCCGTGTGAGTTGGAATACCAAAGGCATAGTGTGTAACGAAGTGCTGCCAAAATTTTGTCAGACAATCGACCGTGCTTACACAATCGACCATGTGTCTTAGTCATTCGACCGTGTGTATTACTCAATCGACCGTGTGTCTTACACAATCTACCGAGTGTCTTTTAACCCAGAAACTTAATTTACATTTAATTATCACATAATTAATTAAAATGTCAGACACTAATGAACAAGTATCAAATGAATACAGTGCCTTAGTAATTGCACCAGGACTTCACAAATTACTACTTTTTGAAAATGAGTCTGGATCTACCAATAAGGTTCCCAAACTTGATAATCTAAAGGACTTTTTGGACTGGAAGGCACGTTTTATGATATATATGAACGGTGTTGATTCTAGACTGTGGGAGTTGATAGAGAATGAGTATGCTTGGCCAAATGGAGGGGATGGGGAACCAAAGGAAACGTCGAAGTTTAATCCTGTAGAGCGAGAACAGTATAACTTGGAATGTAAGTGCTACGCGCAGTTAACTCAGGCACTATCTAAGGAAATCTTTTCCCAATTCAAAAACAGGAACAAGACCTTGCATACACTTTGGCTTTCTCTTCAATCAACCACAGAGAGTACAGCTACTTACCGTGCCACTAAGGGTAAGGTTTTGAAAGATGAATGGAGAGTATTCGCAGCTCTTCCCTCCGAGACTCTTGGGCAAACCTTAGAAAGATATCGCCTGCTGGTTGCAAAAATGACAGATTATGGAATAGACATATCAGATGATAAAGCAGTTAGAGTGTTGAAAGATGGTCTTCCTAAAAAATGGGACAACGAAATTGAAAAGATTCAAAACAGGTACATTGCATCTGGTCGTACGTTAACCCTGACAGCTTTTACATCCAAGCTGATGGAAAAGGATATTCAGGTTGAGGCAAAAAGGAAGAGACTTGGTACTCTAGCGATAGCTTCAACTGTTGGGTCATCTTCAGGAGGTCATGCTCCATTGCAAACAGCTTTCATCTCAACCAAAGCATCACAGACCTCGGCACCACAGTCAGAGTCAGGGTATTTCAATGCAAAGTCTCAAGTACTGAAGTCAACTGCTAAACTTATTGATTCCGGCGTACTGCAAAAGTCTCAATCACAAGTGATCAAGACAGATAATATCAAGAAGAGGCCTCTAGAACAGATTCAAGAGGATATGGCTCTAGCTGCTATCGTGGTTAACTCTTATAATGATATGATCAGTGGGCAGATAATAAATGGTCATGTAGAGAATGAAGACTATGATCAGATAGATGAGGATGAGATAGAAAGAATGGACATCCTGTATGCTATGGGTAGTGTCATGAGACGAGCAAGGAAGTATCTGAAGAGAACAGGACAGGGCACTTTGAGTTTGAATCGTAACACTAAATTTGGGTTTAATATGTCCAAAGTGAGATGCTTTAACTGTGATGAACTAGGTCATTTCAAGCGGACATACACAAGACCACCCAAGCCTGGTTTTCATAATCCTATTCATAATACTTCAATTGAGGTGACTCCTGGACATGCTGGTCCGACAGTGAATAAGGAAGCAACTTCTAGTGGTCAATCCAAAGCTTTGACTACTACTTATGCTGATGAAGTGTGTGATTGGTCAATCTCAGTTGATACTGAAAAAGCTAATGTGGTTTTTGTTGGTAAGAGTGAAGCAGAAATAGAAGAAGAAAGGGTTATCAGGAGAAAAGCTGGGTGTATAGGTAAAGATGAACCAGTTTGCACATGCTATGTATGCAAATGTGATACACGTATGAAAAGGGTTGAAGCAGTAATGAAGATGTGTCTTAGAAAGAGAATTAGTGATAGGTTGTATGATAAGTTCTGCAAAGCCAAGGATCTATCTGATCTTGAATTCACAACTGACGCTTCAGATGATGATGAATCCTCAGGAATGAGTTGTCATACAGGAACTTGGTTTAGAAAAGAACTGGCACATTTGATCAAGGGTGATGTTAAAGGTATTGTGACGACCCCTAAATTTTTGACCAAATTTAAAATTAATCTTTATATAATTCCGACTTGATAATCAATGAATTTTAATAAATCTTGAACCTCCGGAAAGAGTTTTACACAAGCTTTTGGTCACCCTTTTATTCCGACAATTCACGAACGTCATAACTTGATTTAATTGTGTAATTGTTTAATTATTGTGTATATATATGGATTTATATATACTTAACTTGAAAATATGATAATTAAATATCTCATTAAGTATATTAACAAAGTATTATATATATATTTTGATACTACGAATTTAAAGAGTTTTTAAATAATATATATGTTACTATTTAAACGACGTAATTAACTTATGTTAAAATGTATTTACATATAATGTATTACGAGTGTAAATACATCCTTACAAGTATTGAATACACTTTATAATATACCAATACATATAAAGGATAGCTATACTCGTATTTCCATTCAATTTCCTCAAGAATTCTACTCGCATTCATACGGATTTTTACCCGTATTATACACACCTTCTAGAAGTATTTACTATTGGTATATACCAATAGAAATCTGCAATTATTTGTGTAATATGTCATCCATGACCTAATCAATTTAATATGTCATGCATGACTTAATACAATTTAACTTATCTTAGGTATTTTCACTAAAAGCTAAAATTATAAGCTTATAAATAAGGACCATTTTAACTCATTTTTACTCCACATTTTCTTAAACTAAAAACACACACTTGAATGCTCTCATATCATACTTTAATCTCAGCAACTTTTCTCTTTATAATCAAGGTAAAATACTTCTCAAAATCCTTGTTCAATTCCTTATATAGTTGCAATCTTATTATGCTTATAAAACTTGTAAAAACTAGAACTTGTTTTGGTGAACACCAAGCTTGTTTGAAAACTAAGTTAATCCTTCTAACTTAACTCTAATAACACTTATTTATATGTATTATGATGTTATATTAATTTAATATGATAACTTATAACTTTTACATATGAAGAACACCTTGAAACTTAACATATATCGTTTAATCTCCATTCGGTAAAAAGCGGGCTGTTTTGGGTTGGGAATTAAAAACCTATCTTAGACGTTGAGTTCGAGGCTAAGACTTTGGAAATATGTTAATATATGTAAATAATACTTCCAGTTTTTTGTTCATGATTTTAGACAAAGTGGAAGTATTTTATCAAAAATCATATATTGGGTGGATGCCGGGATTTTTTCAAATCTGTCACCGACACAAAAAGAGGGTAAAGCTATAAAAATTACTACTTGGGATGAACTTTTAGAATTGGTTTTGTAAAATTTACTTCTTAAGGAATCCATAGCAATTTGATTCACTTTAAACGGAGTTGTAATGAATATTTGGCGAGCAAAACAAAATCTGCTAAAATTAACGTTGTATGGACGAAATTTATATTATAAAAACTATATTAACCATATCCATGTTAACTTTTCCTATATCCTATATATATTTGGACATGTTATCAGTAGTATAACAAAATATAATAATCTTGGTTAATTCTGTGATTGTATATGTGTATAATAATATTCTTGGTACGTCCTAACACAATAAGTATACAATACGTTTTGATAAATCCTAAGACAATACGTACATAATATGTCTTAGTTAATTCTAAGACAATACGTATACAATATGTCTCTGGGTTGATGCAAAGACAATACGTATACAATACTTCGTGGGGTAATTCTAAGATTATATATATATATACACCGATTATTGGACTGTTGGACTTTTCGGACTATTTTGGACTACTAACAAAGGACTACTAACAATGGACTACTAACATAAAATATTAAAAATTATTATATAAGTATTCTATGAACTTGCTTTATTTTATTCATATGTCGTATTATTATCTGAATCGTTATTATTGTTATAGGTTCGTGAATCCAAGGACGACGGTCATATTTTTAATAAGTTGAAAACTTATTATTAATATACTTTTACTACTGTGAGTATATAATCCCATTTTTAAACTCTAAAAATATTTTGGGATGAGAATACATGCATTTTATGTTTTACGCTATGGACACAAGTACTTAAAATATATTCTACGTTGAGTTGTACCACCTTGCATATCTTCCCTAATAGCTTAGTAACTAATATTTACATGTTGTAAGAACATGTAAGCGCGAATTCTATTGATAGATCTATCGAGTTTGACAACCCCAACCAGGATAGTCGCTTTAGTATCGTAAACGGTTGCATAGTACTTCGTTTTTACTACACTTGGTACAGTGTAGGGAGATTTCATAATAAAGGGAATATGCCACATTAATGGTTAAGTATGGTTACCGAAGCGCTCAACAACTTATAGAATACTTTTATACACTTGCGAGTGTACATATATTTATAACTATGAAATCTTGTGGTCTATATTTATATCGATGCTAAACCTATATATCTCACCAACCTTTGTGTTGACTGTTTAAGCATGTTTATTCTCAGATCCTTAAGAAAATCTTCCGCTGTTGCATTATCTGAGCAAGCTGTGCATGGAGTCTCATGCTTTTGTTTAAATGAAGTGTTGCATTCAATAAAACCTTTGTCATGTATTATATTCGACTGTTATGTCACTTGTGTAGTATTTGGAAACCGATGTATCATGAGAATTATTTCTTAAATAATTGCCCACTTGTTTAAAACATGCATTATGTATAATAATGGCATGCTTTTTGTGAAATGAATGCAATATTTTTCTAAAACGTATCATATAGAGGTCAAATACCTCGATATGGGACCAATGAATAACGTATTGCGTTTATACTAATATGGACGGGTCGTTTCAGGTATTGATGAGAAGGTAGTCACGGTGACAAGTTCGGATAATCCTGCTAAAGTTGAAGGCAAAGAAGGTTATGATGCTGATTATTCAGACAGTACAAGTTCAGAGTCAGAATCAGAATCAGAATCAGATACAGATTCGCAGGCCGGTAGAAAAGATTACGCGTTCATGGCTAACACATTCAGCAATGACAAGGTATGTAATGATTCAGATTCTTTATGTTTAAAATGCACTGACCTTGAACAGGAAATAGCTAGACTTGAATGTGTAGTCTCTAAGCTTAATGAGATACCTGCTACCTGTGAAACTTGTCCGAAACTTAGACTTGAACTTAAGAACTTGAGTCTAGAAAATCAGACAAATAGAAAGAACTATGATGATGCTCTCTACTACCATAATAAGCAGAAAGAGTATGTTGATGTCATTAAGTCTTTTAGAAAATCCAGGTAGGTTATTTAAAATCAACTATTATAGATGATGAGAAAGTGATTCACCTGTATTTGAGTCGGATAAAAGCACTTAAGGCAGAAAAAGATTCATACAAGTTAAAGTATGAGTCAGAGAAGGCTAGGATTGATAATTGGCAGAGAATGTCATACGTGATACAAACCTTGAAACATCCCAAAAACCAAGGGATAGGCTACAATCAGGTTGCCCCACCGCTTTTAGGAGAGTTTATCAATAAACCTGTTGAGAAGAATAGGGATCCGGTTGTAGAACCGAAGTATGGTAAGCCTGAGAAAAATTCTGTAGAGAATAAAAGTGAGTCTTGTGAGGGTAAGAAGCCATTAGATGTTATTTATGAGACGGAGTCCGACACTAATGTCGACACCGAAAAGGACGGGAAACCCTTTGTAGTTGTTACTAAGCCATTTACAATTTTGAAGAATCCAAATAATGAAGCAAATAGGAGTGAAAGTCAGAAGACTGAGAAAAGGAGTGTTAGTAAGCCAAAACAATCTAGGAAGAAAAACACTCAGCACACCCCTGTTAAGTTTGTTAAGGATTGTAGTACTGTGAATTCTCAGATTGTTGATTCCAAAACTGAACCTCCACCAAAAGGTGAGGGTTCAAATTTAGGAAGGGTGACGAAATATATTTTGCCTAATCGTAGACAGACTGTTAAACAGCAAGTCACGTCACCCACTCCAGCTAGGCAACAGAATACACCCCCGAGGAGATAGTATTTTTAAATTTTAGGCGTCAAGTGTTTAATGTTAATAGTCTTGATAATGTTAATTGTTTCAATTGTGGGATGTTGGTACATAGGGCTATGAATTGAAAACCCATTCGACAGACACCACACAGGAAGATTGATCTTAGCACTAAACATACTTTCAATAGAAGATCATCTTCACCTGTGTTTAAATCTACTTCTGTGAAATCAACTGAAACTAAAGTTTTCCAAACAAATGACTATTACAGGAAACCTTTACCAAAAAATACTGTTTGGAAACGTAAGTCAGAGGTGAAAGGTGTCCAAAATTCTGAAGGTCCTTCCGGATCTAAGGGACAATGGGTGGAATTGCCAGTGGTTGGCATTGATGGGAAACCCACTGCCATTCGGGCATGGGTGGCCCTTTCTAACTAATCTCCTTATGTTTATGTGCAGGTCGCCTACAATCCTCATTGTAGTACATGGATTGTTGATAGTGGGGTGTCCAGGCACATGACAGGGAACTTGTCCTTACTTTCTAATGTGCAAACAGTGGATGGAGGACCGGTTTTTATTGCAAGTAGTGAATGAGGTTTTATTACTGCGCAGGAAGTGATTTCAATTGAGAATGTCAGCTTTGATAAGGTCAATTTTGTGGAGCAAATGTCGAATAATTTGCTTTCACTTTCACAGGTTGCTGACAAAAAGTATACGGTTACTTTTGATGACAAATTGTGTTATATCTTGAGAAAAGATTTCGTGATTCTGAAAGACATGATTTTGATGACTGCTCCAAGGTGTAAGGATCTATATATCCTTGGTATGCGAAAGTCTCATGTTAAAGTAGCTACATGCCATCAGGCTTTTGTTTCCAAAGCTACTGAGCAGGAGTCTATTACTTGGCACAAGCGTATGGGTCATCTGAGTCTAAGAAAGATGAATAATCTGGTTCATAATGGACTAGTTGATGGTGTCAATCTTAAGAGTTTTTCATATTCCATAAGGATGTCTTCCGTGTAAGAAAGGGAAACAGACAAGAAAACCTCATGCTTCCAAGAAGCATCATTCTGTTAATGTTCCTTTGGAGTTATTGCATATGGATCTTTTTGGTCCAGTTAACTGCAAGACTATCACAGAAGAGTTATACTGCTTGGTAGTTACGGATGAGTATTCTTATTTCTCTTGGGTTGTAATGCTGAAGCATAAATCAGATACTTTCGAGTACATTAAAGTTTTTATTCTGAAGCTTGAAAGTTTGTATAAGTTGAAGGTTCGAAAGATTCGTACCGACAATGGTACAGAGTTTAAGAATAACAACATGATGCTGTTTTGTAATGAAAGGGAGGTATAGCAACAGTTCAGTCCTGCTTATACACCTCAGTCAAATTAGGTAGCTGAAAGAAAGAATAGGACGTTAATTGAAACCGCAAGAACTATGCTAGCTGATGCGTGTTTACCTATTGTTTTCTGGGGAGAAGCGGTGAGCACGGCGTGTTATGTGATGAATAGAGTTCTGGTGGTGAAGAGACACGGAAAGACCTGTTATGAACTGTTACATAATAGAAAGCCTAACATTAAGCATTTTGAACCCTTTGGTGCTCCTTGTACTATTCTAGTACGAGACACTGGAGGGAAATTCAATTCAAAGGTTGTCTCTGGTATCTTCTTGGGTTATGGGAATCCAAATAAGCGAGTGTACAATACTGAATCTAAGTGTGTTGAAGAATGTTTTGAGGTTGATATTCAGCGTAACGCTCCAGCTCGTGTTAATAAAGGATTCTCATGGCAATTTGAATATGATAAATTGTTTGACTCTTTCAACGTTCCACCGGAGGCTACAGACGATGAGTTACTTACTCAGATGTTGTATGATGATCATAATTCCACAGAGAATGTCATTTCTATTCCTAGCCAGACTCAAGTTCAGACTCGAAGTTCTCATCAAAGTCCGAGGCAAAGCATCCAGAGTGACCATTCTAATGCCAACCCTAATGTGGAGATTGTGTATGAGACAGATGAAGACAGTGATTCAGAAGAAGATGAGGGTGTTAATCGAGCACGGTTGATAGAAGAACACTTAAATCCTCTTTATAATCAACCTCCAACTGTAACAGGGACTGGACAGCCAACTGAAGCAGGAGGAGTACGTAGGTCAAATCGTGTTATCATGCCTCCGAAACGTTTAGATGATTACTATGTTGATACAAGAGGCATACCTCATATTGGGATTCCTCATGCCACGACTAATGAAGCATCTACGTCTGAAGTTCCTAATACATCAGAGAGCCTAGTAGTATGTGAGAGTCAATCATCAGCAGAAGGTGTTGAATCAGAAAGTGCGAATGTGGTAACAACCTTCTATTCCACGTTGAACAAGACAGGGAGAGTATTTGTGCATGCTCATTCATGTTATGTGTGTCAAATTGAAACAAAAGATGCTTTTGAAGTGTTAAAATATGATGAGTCGGTTAGTGCTATGCAGGAAGAGCTGTTACAGTTTAAACACTTGAAGGTTTGGAGACTTGTCAATCCACCACATGGTTGTGAACCCTATGGTCTTCGATGGGTGTTGAAGAATAAGAAGGATGAACAGGGTATCGTGATCAGAAACAAAGCTAGGTTGGTGGTAAAGGGATATCAACAAATCCCTGAGATTGACTATGATGAGGTTTTTGCTCCGGTTGCTCGACTGGAAGCAATTAGAATTTTCTTGGCTTTTACATCTTTCATGGGTTTTAAAGTATTTCAGATGGATGTGAAAAGCACGTTTTTGTATGGAGAGATCAATGAAAGAGTATTTGTTGAACAACCTCCTGGTTTCGAAGATCCTCATTTCCCAGAAAAGGTTTATTGACTTGAAAAGGCACTTTATGGTCTTCACCAAGCTCCTAGAGTGTGGTATGCTACGTTGTCCAACTATATGCTTGAAAACAGTTTTAGGAGAGGTGTCATTGATCAGACACTTTTCATCAAAAAGAAGGAACAACATCTTATGTTAGTGCAGGTTTATGTTGATGATATTATCTTTGGGTCAACGGATAAGGGAATGGTTGATGAGTTTGATAAGGTCATGCAGCATAAGTTCAAAATGAGTTTCATGGGAACTATAAAGTTTTTCTTAGGTTTGCAGGTAGCTTAGACGGATAAAGGCATCTTCTTGCATCAGACCAAGTATGTTGCTGATATTCTGAAGAGGTTTTAGGTGGAAGCAGAAAGACCCGCTAAGACTCCGTTGTCAGTGAATCATGGGATCTCACCTGATTTTGAGGGTGCTCCAGTGGATCCTACGTTATGCAGGGCGATCATAGGTTCTCTAATGTATCTTACAGCCTCTCGACCATATATTATGTTTGCGGTTTGTCTGTATGCTCATTATCAGGAAAATCCTAATGTTCATCATATGTTCGTGGTTAAGAAGATTCTGAGGTACTTGAAAGATACACCGAGATTAGGGTTATGGTATCCGTGTGAGGATGAGTTTGATCTCATAACTTATAGTGATTCTGACTATGGCGGTTGCAAGAAAGATTTCAAATCAACATCAGGAGGTTGTCAGTTCCTTAGTAGCAAATTAGTCACTTGGCAGTGTAAGAAGCAGACAGCAGTGGTTCAGTCCACTTGTGAAGCAGAATATATTGCCGCGGCCAGCTGTACATCACAGGTTATCTGGATTCAACAGTAGCTACGAGACTACGATTTGCATATTTCTAACACTCCTATTTATGTTGATAATACTGCTGTTATAGCTGTCACCAAAAATCCCGTAAATCACTCTAAAACGAAACATATAGGGATTAAATATTATTTCATTAGAGACTGCTATGAGAAAAAGTTAATAAATGTAGTGCAGATAGACACTACAACCCAACGGGCTGATCTCTTCACTTAAGCTTTTGATAAACCACGCTTTGAGTTCTTGTTAAAAGAAATCGGAATTAAATTGCTAACGGATGTTGTTCCTGAAACTGAGGATCCTAATACAGAGGAACCTTCCAAAGAAACTGAGTTGTGAATGCCCTTGATACTACTTGTATAGTATGTGTAGTTTGCATGGTAATTTGTAGATCATTTGCTTATTTTCTTTTCGTTTGCATGATAGGTTAGTTTTTCATGATATTTCTGCATGCTTGCTTATGTTTTTGGATAGTTTTATGCTTTTGTACATAGAAAATCAAAAGGCCATAAAAATCGGAAAAACCAGAAAAACAAATAAAAATTGAAAAATGGAAAATCATTAAAAATTGAAAAGCCTGAAAATGAGTTGCTTACTCTATGTTGTGGAGAAGTGATTGCAATACTGAACTGACATGTAAGTTGTAGAAAACAAGTAATACATAATGATCGATAATGTATTGGTAGACTTTATTGACCTAATTCTAGATAGAGATGATCACACTAATAAAGCGTAAATATCATGATGAGGAAATCATGGAAAGATTTTCAGCGGTTGAGGGTAGTCACCTACTTATCACTGAATATGTACTGAGAAATGATTGTTCAGAAACTCAACAGACGGTTGAGGTCTCCCCTACTACGATTTATGCTCGGTAGTAAAGGATAATTTTGTGAGTCCCCAAGGTGAGCATACTTTGTCTAGAGTGCATACTTGTTTCTATTTACCTTTAATGCTTGGACCGAAAGTCAACAACATTTATGCTGGGTATCCAAAGGGAGGTGTTCTCTCTAGATGGGTTGAAAAGTGCAATTCTGTATCACAGACATAGAATGATTTGAACAACGCAACGTTATTGGGTTATAGACTTCAACATCAGAAGATTAATTTTCTGTGCAGATACCACAAAAGTCAAAGACAATGGTGAATCATCATGTACAGTTATAAATACATTGATGCACCACATCAGGAAAAAAAAATCTGGTTTGTTTCTCAAGTTGTAAATACATTGATGCACCACATCATTGCAAGATAATCATGGAGCAAGAATTGAACAAGATTGATGGATTCATACAGTATTTTTGTTCGAGACATGTTTGGATGATTAAGTTATCTACATCCGAGGGGGAGAATTGAATTGTATCAGATTTTCAGATTTAGAGAACTTAAATAATTCTGTGATATGGGATTGTACCTATTGACCTGGATAGCAGGGAATATCGTCTGTAGGATACCTTAGCGTTCCATCACTCAAATATATATCACTACCATCCATCCAACATCATACATCATACGATTTCTGTTTAAGTATGAGGTTTATAGTGGCCGGTATGCGTCTTTTCAAAGTATGCAATAAATTTGAGATAAACAATGTTATCTGAAACGAAAGGTATAAGTTTAAGGTAGAAGCTCATGGCTGACAGGGTTGCTAGAAACATCGTGATATGGTTCTGTTCAATCAAATTGAATGTACATTGAGGTGATAAGAGGACAGCGTCAATATACTTGTGCTCAATTGTTCTACCTGAAACATCGTGCGATCTCAAATATGGACTGACTTCGTGATCAAAAACTAACACTGCAAGATGTTAAAGTAATTAATCTAACGTGATCATCAAAGTCTAGGGTGAAAGTTGGTGAATGTTTATTGATATATTTGAAAGTTATTCTGTTTATGCTATAAAATGAGTGAATCATGTCAACGTAGTTCAGTTCTGATCTCCGAATCATAAGATTAAATCAATTTGATATGTCAACTCACAAAAATATGTGTTATGCTCCTCGTAGTGTGATTCATGATAAGCTGTATCACTTGTTTTCATGCTAATAACATCATTTATCTGCTTACGCTATCGTGTAATGAAATTGATGTTAGAAGGTGGATTTTTACAGACTTGTAAGTTTAAATGTTATTTACTATGTATGTCCTAATAATGTTGATCATGACACGCTGGATCTTGTACAGTTGTTCGCTTTGTAAATTTGCATGTGCATACATATCTGAAAAATCAAAAATATTTGCATTCATAAGTTAGTTGCATGTGAATTTCTGTTTTGTTTATTAAGCTTAGCAACTCAGTTCTCGAAAAGATTTACTGTGAAAGGAATCCTATGTTTTACGTTAGACTTGAAAATAAGTTGTTCGGCTCTTAAAGTAATAAAGCGTGTTTATTTCTATACTGTAGAGATCAGTCCCAGGGGGAGTGGACAGGAAAAGCCTGTGAAGTTGAAGTTAAAAGTTTTAAGTTTTGAAATCAAAAGACAGTCGGTTGAGTGAGTATACACACTCGACCATGTGACTCACTCACACGACCGACTGAGGTTGGATAAAATGTGTTTTGTTTAATAAACACACTCGGCCGAGTACGCACACTCTCACAGCCAAGTGAGTGACACACTCGACCGAGTGTGTCTGAGGGTATAAAAAGGATTGAGTCACGAACGGCTCAGAACACTTGGTGATTTTGGAGTCGAATTTTACCTAGTTTTTCGTTGATAAGGAAGGAGTTTTTGATTCTGTGTTTTAGATACAAATTCTTATCGTGATTCCAGTGCCACTAACAAGGTATTCTAACTCTTTTTCATTTGGCCTAAATCTTTGATTTTATGTTTGAAATGCTAAACACGAATCGAGTACTTTTTAGACTTAATCTGTTAAAATTGATGATATAAGCTTGTTAATTGGCCTCTTTAGATGCTAATATGACCAGGAATCGAACCAAAAACAACAAATTTGATCGATTTGATAAGTTGGGTGAACACATATCTGAAGAACACACTCGATCGAGTGTGTGACACACTCGACCGAGTGAGTTCTCACACTCGACCGTTTGTCGACACACACGACCGTGCGTGTATACACACTCGACCGAGTGTATAGAAACCCTAATTTTTAATTTTTGCTGTTTTTGATTACTTTGTTGCGTTCATGCCATATTATTCTGAATGTTCTGTATAGTATTGTGTAAGAATGGCAGGTGGTTCTTTTGTTGGACAATGGATGTTTGACATTGAGCATAGGAGTATTCTAGCTAGTAATCGCCGCATTCTAGTGGAACAAAAGGTCATTGCAACTCGACTGACCTATGCTCCTTGGGAACAAATTGAGTGTCAGGCATTCCTAGATATTGGAGATTACTTTTGTCCAGTATTGGTGCGTGAATTCTATGCCAATGTGGCATTTGAAGATGGTAAGAGGAAGTTTATTTATTCCACATTGTTTGAGGAACAGTACAAATGGACCTTGGAGGAATTTTCAACTTTGTTGAATGTTCCTCACACTGGTGTCAAGATACTGTATCCTAGCAAGAACATGAGAAAGATTCCCAACAAGTTCAATCTGTCTGAGCTAATTGCAAAGATTTGTAAGCCAGAGAAAGAAGTTAGTTCTGGTAGGATTGAGATGAGTGATGACGAGATGTTACCTCAACTTGAAATTCACCTAAGGATAATCAAGCAAAATGTCACTTTTATGAATTATGAAGACAATCTATTGAGCGGTACTGAAGCACTGCTATTGTATTGCTTACTAGAGGGTATTCAGGTGAATATGGGTCACTTTCTCATTAATGTGATGAAAGATTTTCTTGAGATAGAAGAACCATTTTCCTATGCAGCCTTATTACATAACTTGTTTGACAAACTTAGCGTGGTGCAATATGTCACAAGACTGGTGCCAGAGAATCCCATTGTGGGATAAGTGATTATGAGTTTCAGTTTTTATGCTTAGCTTGGTATATTGTGTAATTTGATAAGGCTAGTCTGTTAGCCTTGGAACTATGGCCTGTAATAAACGATAACTTCTGAACGATGTATTTGTGCGTTTCTTAGTTAATGTGCTTATTATGTTTGTTTATCAACGGTTTCATGAAATTAACTTGATACCCCATGATTTATGGTGGTAAACACTTAATATTTGTATTGTTTTGAGTTTCGTACAGATTATTTGAGATGTCTTAAGAGCAACAACATATGGAAGAGAAACTAGATGAACAACAGATCCCGCTGTCATCTGAACTTCCAGGTCTAATTGGACGAGAACATACTAATGTGCTTGCTTGTGTTGATGACACCGGAACGAAAGCTCAAAGAGGAGGTTTTGGTCCAATTATCGCATTTCTGAAGCGATCCAGAATCGTTAAGGCAATTACAGCTGACTGCACTCCATACTATTCACATCAGAGAAAGTTTTGGGAAGTTGCTAGCATTGTTATAGAGAATAATCGGCAGGTGATTCTAACCTCAGTCAACAATACCATTGTTCGGATCTCTGCTCAGACTATCAGGGAAGATTTGGGGTTCCCGGATAATGATGATATGCCAACTTCTTTACCAGTTCTGAAGGTAAGAAGGTGTTTGAAGAGATGTGGTTATGCTGGTGATATAACCAAGGCTGTAAAACGTACTAAGCTTCCAAGGCAGTACAGATACTTTACGTATGTTCTTCTGAGGTGTTTGAGCCCGATGCAGGGTGGTTTCGATGAGATGAGTGCAAAATATAGTTCTATGTTTGTTGCGTTGGTCTTGAATGCTGATTTTAACTTTTCTCAAGTTATATTAGATGGAATGGTTCTGAATGTTAAAAGGAAGGTACATCTGGTGTTTTCGAGGTTTCTTCAGATTATACTAGAGAAGCAAGTTCAAGGGTTAGTAAAAATTCCTCAGGACGAACTGAAGCAGAATCATTTGAATGATCAGTCCTTCAATAGGTTTTTGCAGAACAGGGTTGAGGTTCCAGAGAAGAGGTTGATCGGTCATCTGGCTGATGAAAAGTACGTGTGTCCAGAAGGTTTAAGCTGCCGACATGAAAATAGTACTTCTGGAGATGAAACCGGCATTACTATCGAAGGTGAGGAAGAGGTAAATCAGCCTCCACCGAAGCATACTGGTCCTCGATTAGTTGATGAAGAGGATGTGACTGCGCTTGATGATAGTCAGGTTGATTTGGTTAAAAGAAATTTAGCTGAAGCTCCTAAGGTGTCAACCAGACAGAGACAGAAGCGTTTGAAGATCTTAGTTAAAGACGGAAGTTCATCTTCTACAACAAAGTCACAACCGAAGGTTGCTCTGATTGTTAAAGCTACTGGTGATGCTAGTGGTTCTACTCAAGTGCCACCCACTCAACAACAATAAACTCCATCTACTCAACAAGTCCAAACTACTCAGCGTCCTGAAGGAGTTACAGGTGATCTGACAGGAATAGTTAATCGGCGATTGATTCAGTTGACTGCGGATTTTGCTAAATTTTAAAAGGCTGCTGATGAAGATAAGCAAAGAAGGGAAACTGAAATGTCAGCGTTGAGGGAGTTAGTTGATCGACAACAGTTGAAAATTGAGGAACTTGAGAAAAATGTTGGAAGTAGGCTGGAGAAATTTTGTCTCTTCTGACTCAAAATCAAGAATTGACTGAGAGGTTAAATGATTGGGAGAAGAAAATAGTGATTAAAGAATAGGAGGAGGGTCCAGATCCTTTTGGTACCCTAGGTAATGAGGAGGACATGGCAGTTGAGATTGCTAAAGGTTACACTGAGGATCACCCACTGTACGTAACTCCACTTCAAGTAATAACAGTTTCTGAATTTTTAGCTATGCAGGATTGTCTTAATCACACTACTGTTTACACTGATTTAGAAGAAGGGGAGATCCCTCCGGATCTCACCGAGACTGAACAGGAATTGATGGAGCGTCTAGAGCGACCAGCTAAGGAATCTGCTGACGCTGCATCAAAGGCCTTGACTGAAGCTTCGACTTCAGGGGCTCATAAATTTGATGATGAGTTGAGTGATACTGAAGTTGTTGATGAAAGTGATAATAGTTTTGATGAAGTAATTATTGAGGATGAGCCGACAGAGCCGTATCCACGTTATGAAGGTTTTGCTGATAATGATCTTCCAACTTTTGCTGATTACTTACAAATGAATGATGAACTTTTGGATAGAAAGTGCAAGGAAAAAGAATAGAAAGAACAAGAAAGTGTGTTGCCGAAAGGGTTTTTGCCGGTGAAAATCAACAAAGAAAAGGTTGAAGTTTTGGAAGAAGAATGGAAGATTTTGATGCGAATTAGGCAGTATGTTATGATGCCTAAGGTGGAGCAGCAGTTTTTAAAGTTTATCGAGCACTGTGAAAGTTTACGTGCTAAGGGAAAGATAATAGTCTGGGCTTATATAAAAGAATTTGATATATATATGCGATCAAGAAAGAACACGGAGTGGATTATATAAAATATGCATACGAGTTCAAATCGTTACCATATTTTGAGTTTATGCAGGTGGCCAGGCTTAAGATGTTGTATCAGGATTATTGTGGAATTCCTGATATTTTGGTTCGTAAGGTAAGAAGATCATTTCGGTCACCTAATTTTGTAGGCTTTCGACCACAATTTCCAAAGATCTCTTACAGAACGAACAGGAAAACAGGGGTAAGGAGGAAGATAGTAAAATATCAACCTGTGAAGTATATGCGAAAGGTTACTTTACGAAAGATGCCACAACACTTCAGTCCTCATTTTCGTTGGTGGTATTATGATGAACGCTCGGAGGAAGCGGTTATTGTGTTAGACAAAGATGGAGGAGATGAAAATGATAGTATAAGGGTTTTGGATCCAGTTTGGTTGAGGAACTGCTGTGAGGAAGATATGTTCACCTTATACTACAACAGGATGCTGTATCGTCCAGAAAATTGTGTGTAAGCTGAACAGTACTGCAGAGTTGTGAAACTCTGCTATCTGAAGAACTGGGTGACAGATCCTTTTACTGATTGATAACTGAATTTTTATGTTCTACGGCTAGGTCTTAGGGGGAGTTTGTTAGTGCATGAATCCCCAGCCGTAGATTGATTCATAGTTTGATACATTCGGTTATGTAATAATGTTTACTTGTGACTATTGATTACGTTTGTGATTGTGCGGGCGTGATTTGTTAAACAATCAATTAGTTAAACTGCTCTCACAGTCGACCGAGTGTGTATACACACTCGACCGACTGTGTTACACAGTCGACCGACTGAGAGACACACTCGACCGAGTGTGTCTGATATGCAGTATATATACGGGTTGAGACTTCTTTGTTGAGGTTACTCATCCCATTCACCCTAATCGACAGGTTTTCGTCTCTGCAGAACCCTAACACCAAATATCACCGAAATACTTCGTTTAGGCGTCGATCTAATCTAGTAATTGTTCTAGGTTTGATCTATTTGATCCCGATACGACTCATATCTCGGTTTAACCCAATTCTAGTGTATTCCGCCTCTAGGATTGTTAGCAAGCGACCTAAGATCCTTAAATCTTCGTCTACACCTCCATTGTCTCTGATCTGGAACTTCGGAATCCCACGATTTCGTAACTCTGGGCGACAGTTTAGACGGACGTTCTAGGTTTAGAGTCTTGATATCGATCGGATTTTCAAGGAATTGTTCATTATTACCCTTTATAGTAAATATGGAGTTAAGTAGTTAAATTGTTAGACAACCAAACAAAATCAACCTTTCCAACTAAACAACCGGATTACATGTAGCTTCCACATAATACAACGTTCTTTTTGTAAGTGTTTCTTATGCTAAAGAACTATTTGCAATTTTTTTTCTTAAGATCTCAAATCTTAATCCACGACCCCAATCTATCTTGTTTTGACTGACTTGTTTTAAAAATTACTTTTATGTACATTGACCTTAAAACAAAAACATGATAGGAGTGATTTGTACTCATTCACTCCAATCCGTAGAAAGCAGTATATGTGTACTCGTGTAGTTGTATAAAACCAACATATGTGTACTACCATGAGATGACAAACTAAAGTATGGGTGAGTTTCAACTCGCGTTTGATAAAAATTAATGATTAAACGCTAAATGATTAATTGATGATTTAAAAGTTCTGAATAAAAATAAGCTATTAAATGATGAATGATTAATTGATGTTTCAAAAGCTCTGAATAATAATAAACTATTTCATGAATGTTTTGAGTAAACTTTATTAATGAAATAAAAACTATCTTATTAACATTTTATATGAAATATGAATAATTTATTAAATATATTTATTTGATATATATTCTTGGTATAATGTAAGTAGAATAGCGTTGAAAATGTAGGTGCTTAACGGTTAAGAGATCGTTTCAATTCTGAATAGTTCAAAATTCAGTGCTATCATCCAACATCATATGTTATTCAGAAGTTAGAAACAAACGTCTTGAATGCTGAATTATTCAGCATCCATTGTTGAACCATTCCATTACGAAATAAATAAACGCGGTTATGTTAAATGTTACATACATGTATAAACAAAAATAAACAGCAACTAACTCGCAAACGTTGAATGTATTTGCATATGAATCGCCTGCAAAATAATTTCTCGAATTTGGATATACACTCTCAAATCAGTTATACCATCCTTTGGAGGTTCGAAAATTCTTAATAAACATCCTTTGCTCACTATCCTACAACTGTTACTTCCATGTCACTAGATATATTACTCTAGAAAGACAAAAATCGAGCCCGTCTTTAACATACATGTATATAAAACGACATTTACATTAGTCTAACTACAAAAATATATGATATAATCCAAAATCATTAAGAAACAAAACGGCATGTTGTTGGATATTTCTAAAATATTTACAAAAATCATTCATTTTCTAAAACGACAAATAAAGTGGCATTTGGAAGAAATCCCTAATTAAACCACTTGATTATGATAGCTTAGCTACTAACATGTCTTGCTTTGACACCTATCATTCCTTGATTTTTACCGCATACGTAAAAGTGTCATTTGGTTGCCTAATAATTCCAAATGATACATTTATAGCTTGCATAATTGCATTTTAACATATATTATAGAAAATATTATACCTACTAGCTTAAGCAAGTTGGTAATGCTAATTCATAATTCATAATCTTCTATAAAGGAAAAACCGTGAATTTTAAATATATATATATATATATATATATATATATATATATATATATATATATATATATATATATATATATATATTTTTTTTTTTGAAAAGCAACATTTATTGATGCAAAATATAATGTACAAAAAGGCTCAAGCCATTATTATAGCCTTAAGCAACACAACACAGATACACGAAAATACAATTTAATACATTGTAGAGAGAGCAATGTAAACAACGAAATTGTTTAAATGGTTAGAAAGTAGCTCGGATTACTCAACCAAATGTGCTAAACGAATCTCTTTCCTTTCGACCTATGAGAAATCAATTCGAAGGATCTGATTTGTATTTCATTTAGGGCCATCGGGATATTCCATCTTTTGTTACAGAATACCAAGTCGTTCCGAATTTTTCCAAATGAAATACGCACAAACCCATTCAACCGATTGTCATACTTTCTTCCCGAAAGCTGTAGACGAAATTGGGGTGTTGCCTCGAAGTAGTTCGCTTAGACTAAGGTTGTTAAAGTGACCCAAATTCCACCAACCGAAGATTCGCTCCCAAAGATCCATTGCATGCTTGCAGAAGATGAATGTATGCTCGACCTTCTCTAACCCGTTGTCGCAAATTGGACACCTAACCGAGTGCAAGTCAAGCCCTTTTTTATCTAATTCGACCCGAACCGGTAAGCGTCTTTTGAGAAGTCTCCACACAAACACTTCTAATTTTTTTGGTGCTAAGTTGTTGCGAAGTGTCCTGGAGTCTGTATTGTGAATTACATGTTGTTCCTCGACCTCTTTGATTATGTCCCTTATTGTAGCGTTATGCTGAGATTACAGCCTGAAAAGTCTAGGAAAAAGAGAACGAAGGGTGTTGCTTCCGACCCATTTCTCATTCCAAAAAGAAATTGTTGATTCATTACTAATCTGTCTTGTTAAAGAGTTTCTAAAATTGACGTTCGCCTCTTGCAACTTGGTACCTGCCAAAATGATGTTAGACCAAGTAGTTGAAGATGTTGGGTGAGGTAAGTCACCTTCCATCTCCAAACCACCCGAAGGACCATAAATACTTCGAATTAATTTGACACAAAGTGAATTAGTTTCGGTTTTAAACCTCCACCGCCACTTTCTCATAAGTGTCAAATATTTTATTTTTAAAAACCTAATGTAAAGTCCCCCATGGTCATATGAAGCAATGACCTTTTTCTATTTCACCCAAGCAATTTTTGAACCCGAATCCCTCCCCCCCCCCCCCCCCCAACCCAAAAAAATGAACGTCTCACACTCTCAAGTATTTTTATCACACAATCGGGAGCACGAAAGAGCGAGAAGAAATACAACAGAAGGCTATTAAGGACCGACTTTATAAGAACCAATCTTCCTCCAAACGACATCATTCGCATCTTCCAACTTGACAACCTTGATTTGAATTTAACAATTACCGGTTGCCAATCTTTGACTTTATTCATTTTAGTACCGATGGGCAACCCAAGGTATTTGAAAGGCAATTGACCTACTTGGCACCCAATACAATTTGCTAACGAACATGCATCTTCAAAGGAAATGTCAATACCATACAAACAACTTTTAACAAAATTAACCTTTAACCCGGAAGCCAACTCGATGCATGTGAGAAGATTTTTTAAACTATACACATTTGAGCGACTACATTCTCCTAGAAAGATAGTGTCATCGGCATATTGGAGGTGTGAAATTGGAATTTAATCATTACCAATACTCACACCTTTGAACAACCCCGTATCCACTGCGGCTTTTGTTAAAATGTTTAATCCTTCTAATGCAATAATAAAATGGAAAGGGGATAGCGGGTCTCCTTGTCTAACCCCTCTTGATGGTGAAAATTCATTGGTAGAAGACCCATTGACGAGAATATAAATCGATGCCGAACTTAAACAAGCCCAAATTCACTTTCTCCATCTACACCCGAAACCCATACACTTCATCACCTCCATGAGAAAGTTCCAATTAAGACAATTGAGGAATCCCTTTTGCCTAATTAATTTAAGATAGTCTATACATTAGTTAATAATAAGAGCTTCGTCAATAATAAAGCGTCGTTTCAAAAACGCACTTTGTTCCGACCCGACAAGTGATGGTAAAATCATTCGAAGCCGGTTGGAAAGAATTTTAGCCACAACCTTGTAGTAGCTACTGTAACGACCCGAAAAATTTCGACTTTTTTAAACCAATTCTCTATACGATTTATTATTTTGACACGTTAAACAAAGTCTGTTAGATTGAGTCTCAAAATTTTAGAACTGTTTCATATATTCAATTATCTTTGACTACTCTCGACGATTCATGAACAATTATATGTATGTATATATATATTATAAGATGTACAAGTAAAAACGACTTTCCTACAGTAAAACACTTTTTGCTACAGTAAAAACGACTTTGCTAGAGTAAAACACTATTTGCTACAGTATAAACGACTTTGCTACAGTAAAACACTATTTGCTACATTGAAAACGACTCTGCTACAGTAAAACACTGTTTGCTACAGTAACACTATTTGCTACAGTAAACACTATTTGCTACAGTAAACCACTATTTGATGTCGACGAACTAGCAAACAAAAGCGGATCAGGCGGCCATGCGAGCGCATGGCAAAAACACTGAAAACCCATGCGATCGCATGGGCTACAGAAAATGGAAAAGTACTATAAATACGCCAGTTTGCTCGACGGATTTTTTCACACTCTTTCTTATCCTTATTCTGTAATTTAAATTTATATTTATAATTATAATTATAATTTTAATTTAAGTTTAATAATAATAAAGTATATACGAGGGTGTTTTAATTCGGGTTTCAAACCATTTTAAACTAAGAAAATATTGGGTATTGTTCGGGGTATTGTTCTTGAATCCAATGCCAATCATACAGTCGTCTACCATCATTACGTCTACGCAATTTGCCTACAATATTGAATCAATATTGAACAGTGAGTTTATAGTCTCCCTTTTTAAATACTTTAAATATTTTTAGGCTGAGAATACATGCAATTTATTTTAAACGCAATAAGACACAAGTACATACTAAATTCTACACTGAGTTAAACCGAAAATCCCTTACCTTTGGTAACTAGTAGCTGCCAGTACATACGATATGGACTGGTGGGCGCGAATAATTGTATAATGATCCATAGGGCTTGACATCCCCGTCCGAGCTAGAGCGCTAGCCTTTTAACGGACGTATATTATTTGAGTTTATGACACGTTGGTTTGCGTGTATTAAAACGAATGGGTTAATTATCATTATAACGTTAAAGTTTAGTTACCAGGGTGCTCTGTTACGTAGAATCTATTGATAAATTTTTGATGAAATCTTGTGGTCTATTTTTATATATAATTATGACTCGAGCAATTAAACCTATAACTCACCAATATTCGTGTTGACTTTTTAGCATGTTTTATTCTCAGGTCCTTAGACTGCTTCCGCTGTGATGTGCTTGTTGCCTGCATGGAGTCTCTCATGCTTTGTATAAAGTTTATTGCATTCGAAATAAAATTGCGTTGTGTAATAAATAATTTGACTGTGATGTCAAACTGTATGATAAAAACTTATGTATTTTGGGGATTTGCTTATACGTAAGCACTCACTCACATGTATATAACTTTCTATGTTTAGAAAATCACTTATTTTAATGAATGCAATATTTTATCAAAACGTATCATATAGAGGTCAAAACCTCACTGTGGAATCAATGATTAATGTGCCGCGTCAATAGCGATTTTGACGGGTCGTTACAGCTACCTATGAGTCTAATTGGTCGAAAGTCGCCAAGACACAATGGGTCATCTTTCTTTAGGATTAGAGTAACAAATGACGCATTACAACCATGAGAAAACTCGCCCTACTCCCAAAACCATCGAATAGCATTTGTAAGATCTTCTTTGATAACATCCCAATATTTCTTATAGAATCCCAAATTAAAACCATCCGACCTGGGTGCCTTACTACTACCGCAATCACGAATAGCTTCGAATATTTCTTTCTCTTTAAATGGTGCTTCAAGTGCTATAGCATCTGTTTCTGTAATAGATGGATAGCTTAAATTTTTCAAACTAGGCCTATCAACATTCGGCTCCTTGAAAACACCATTGAAGTGTTTGAAAATCTCATTTTTGATGTCTTTTGGTGAGTCGTTCCAAACCCCATTTATCGTTAGACCTCTGATATTGGTTTTGGTGTTCGTTCTTCGAATTATAGAGTGGAAGAATTTTGAGTTTTCATCCCCGTCCGTGACCCATTTTTTTCGCGCTTTCTGTTTGAGCATTTTAATCCTAACATTCTCTTTATCAATCCACTGCTTCCGTTTCTCTCTCCATAAGTTCATTTCTGCTTAAGTTAACCCAGAAGATTCAGCTTTCAATTCGAAACCATACGCGTCATTTTTGAGTCTATCAATATCCCTGTCTAACTCCTTGCATTTGCCCCCGTTCCAATCCTTTAGTGCGTTTTTAACGTTCTTAAATATGGACAATGGTATTAAGTATTTCCTCGGTTCCAAAATTATTCTTTTATGAATTTTTGTTAAATTCAAGATAAGTTTTAGAAAATGTAAGTTTTATCCATATAACAAGGTAATTATAAAAACAAATTATTAAAATTAATAAATGTTATAGAAGCGGTTGTAAATTGATAATTCCTTATTGATTCTTGAATCGTGAAATATTTTCCTAATTAAGTATTTTTAACCCTTAAAAGTCTTGGGTTATATGAAATCTTCATTGAGTTAAGACAACAATTCAGTTTGATTGTAGGCAAGAACAATTCAAACAATAGTATTAGTGAGAATGTGATAATGTTTATGTATGTGTGTTATTATGAAAGCATAATTTGTTTTCTTGGAAAGAAAACAATATAATTCGGTTGAAAACGAATGGGTACGTCTCTTTGTTTCGGTGGGAACAATATAATCCTTCGTTAAATATAACTTGATTACCCATGTTTGCTAGTAAATCACAATTATCTTAAAAGATTGTTATATAATACTAAAATAACCAACAATAAATAAGGGCAAAGTTGAGAATTTATTGATATTTTTTTAGGTTCGCGAGGAAAAATCCTTCAATGAACAAGCACATCAGCTCCCCCACAAAAATTAAAACATCGGGTAATCAAGTCCCCGAACGCGATATTTAGTAAATATCCTTTTGTATACGAACAATACTCACAAGTGACAATCACTAACAATACTCACAAGTCATGATATCGATCACTGCACGATGACATTTCACCGCTTCATCATCATATCAGCAAGTTCGTTTCACAAATTGTTGCGCATTCTTTTTTTTTTTTTTTTTTTTTTTTGAACAGCAAGAAATTGTTGCGCATTCTTTGTTCCTTCAGCGAATCGTTGTCATCTTTAAACTCTACAACCCACTCTAGCTAGCTATATTTCAGGATCTATATATATCTGTTTTAGATTTCAAGTAAGATAGCGTACGAGTGACATCAACGAAGATACCAAAGAATGTAATGCCCAATTAAACAGAACATGTTTTTTAATCCCAATTAAACAAAATCACATCATTCCCAAGTACGTAATACCATAATATAAACTGTCGCCGGTGAACTCTTTCTTTGATTGATTAATGATTACAACAATTGCATGGGAATAGTGGTCCGAATACATAATTATTGAACAATGATTAAAAAGTTAGAACTATTGAGGGTCATTATTGACTAAAACATACTTCGTATATAATACACCTAATTTTTCTGTGGAAAAATAATTGAAAACTCCGTATTAAATTGCATTAAAAAGCTAACAAAAAATCATTACTAAAGGTTAAATAATTAAGTTGATGATCTTATTGATCTGTAACTAGATCTTAAAATCAATGCGGTTGCCCATTTTAGTATGCATGCATGTACTATTGAACTGTTTTTCATTTTATACTAATGTGGTTAATAGTTATGGATAAAAGCTATAGGGCTTACAGGTAGTAAATGAAAGTTATTTAAAATAAAAATTTAAGCAAAAAAATAATATAATAAATATAAATATAAATATAAATATAAATAATAGTAATTGTTTAATAGAAATTGAAAAATAAAAATAAAATGTAAAAAGGATGCATAGGAAATGCATAGAAGAGCGTAAACGGCCAGTTATAAAAAGGCGCCAAATTCGATGTTGCCTCCCACCAGTCACCACGTTTGCTGTGGCTGTAAATACCCTTCACGTTAGATGGGTTGAAATTTGGCTAAAGATAAATTCTAGATAAACAATGAAAATGATAATTCTACCATTTTTATACATTTTTTTTTTCACATCCGTTAGTTGGAAATCACCCAAGAGGACTTAACCATCCATGCAATAATCTCAAGCAGTTGCAATACTTGCCCCCCAACTGCGTGCCCAGAAAAAAACTCACACCAATCTCATACAGGACATGGACGGTATAACTCCCTCTCCTTTACCCCCTACGCGATGTGAAAAATGTGTCATAGGTGGTACTTCATAGCATGAATAAAATTGCGGGTTAATATGTAGCTAAAGAGAGTCGAACTCTACAACTTATCAATTTATAAAGTGTCAAATTTATCAATTTTATTATTGAATTTATTATTATCATTATCCTTGAAATTTAAAGTTCGTTTTCAATTTATATTTTCTCTTGCTTTAATGGTTAGTTACTCTATCTTTCTTAATTTAATAGTTCAATTTTTATTATTAGTCTATTTAAAATTAATACTTAACTTTTATAATTAGATAATAAGAATGTAATAAAAATTTTGATACATTTATTTTACGTGTGTAAGATAAAAATGTATGTATAAAATATTGGTTAAAACTGTAAAATTAAAAAAAATGTACAGTGTGTTGATGGTATTTTTCAAACCATGTATTTTTATCTATGAATTATTAAATTATGAAAAATGGAGCATAATCCCTTTTTATTTATACTCGCACATTACGTGTGTTTTAATTAGACTTAATTTTTCAACTCAAATCTTTTCTTTATTTAATTTTTTCCTCGAAAAGTAAACAGTAATGGAAATAATAAAAATATGGTACATATATAGGGCTAGCCCAATGGCAAACCCAACATAATTACAAAACTTGCACTATACTAAAGGAAACTCGAATGCACATAAATATTACAAGAAAGCAAGAATGAAGGTTATGCATTGGTGTCTTCGAAACATGTGAGAAATGTGCAGCCGAACACGACAACAAATTTTTAAGGGGACCAAAATCTTAAAAAATCTATGTAATAATTCATGTATTTATATTTCTTGACAAAATATCATATTTGCGGTGTACTATGTTACAAGAAAAACTTATTAAATTGACATTTATATAGGTATTGAAAACAATATAATACGAGTATTGACTATAAAAAGTTGACCGTCAACTTCGCTACAAAAAAAGTTAGGATCACAGTTTTATCAGTTTTAGATAAAGAACAATTTGATTATAACGAGTTGTCAACTATTTAAAAATAACACTTTGCTACGGTTGTTTATAGATATACTAATTCAATTGATTACGTTATCATAGTATTATATTTTATAAGTATTGAAAAATTTAACGTTTATTGGGGCCGGTTCATTTTTATGTTTCTAACAGGATCTCCGATACTAGCGAGACGGCCCTAAGGTTAGGAAAGGCAAAGATACAGAGATTGTATCTCTTGCCTTTGAAACACTAGGATAAATATGAATCCGAGTTGGTTAGCCAAACGTTTGAATCAATTGTGATGCCTTTTATCTTTCTCGAAATCCAATCAAACGAGCATACTTGAATCTCATTAAACGCGACCAGAGCATTCCAACATTTTCTTTGAAAAACCATAATGTTCCGATTTTTCCAAATTAAGTAAGAAGTACACCAAGTAACCGCTCTTTAAATTGAAAATTATAAAGTTTAGTCACGATGAATGTGAACTACTCGTGGTCATTTTGTAATTAAACTTATATTTTAAGCTAAAATTTATGGTTGAAGCTGACAGCTGAAGCATATAATTGTCAATTGACTAAAAATTACAGTAAAAATTATGATAGATGATTACTTCATCCTTCCTAACTTAACTATCTTTAATAATGAAACACATAGTTTATGAAATACTTTAATTGTAATGTATAGATGAAATTTACCATCATATCTTTATCTATTTATGAAATTGGTCAATTAATTTTTTACGGTCTAGAAAAGAATAAAGAACAACTAGTATGTGAAATATGGAGAATACTTTGGTGGTGTTTGTTTTTCAGTCTCCAAATCTTATTATGTCTATATATGTGTGTTCGCTGACGTTTTTACTGAAGACTGTTTATTTTTCAGAAGACATAAAATAAAATAATTTCTTATTCTGACTATAAATTTGAAGACTTGGAAACAAAATTTCAAGTGTTGTAGACAGGATTAAGTTATTTTGGAGATATAAAAACAAACAATTTTTATTATTCAACATATTGATCTTTAGGCAACATCATCTTAACGTACATGATCCGTATATCTTCAAAAAAAACATCTTCAAAAATAAACAACAGCTAAAGGTACTTATCAGTGGCGGAACTTGAACTCAAAGACAGGTGGGGCGAATGTGAAAATTTAATAAATTTTTCATTTCCAGCGGGGGTAAACACTAATAAAAACCTTATTTTTTAGTAAAAAAAAATTAGTGTAAATTTTTTTTATCCGTAATATACCTTATTTTTTAGTAAAAAAAAAAAAAATTTAGTGTAAATTTTTTTTATCCGTAATATCCAGGTGGGGCGGATACCCCTTTGAGTTCCACTAAGATCCGCCCCTCGTACTTATGTAATTTCTCATTTCATAAGCTAAGAACTTATTTTATAAATTACTTCAACAAGCTTATTTTTTAAGTTAGTTTAACTAGTTTATTTTTCTAAAGTTTGTTTTTATTCATATGCTCTAGAATTAATGCCACTCAAATAATGCTTTAACTTAAGCATATTAAAAAAAATTAAGTACTTATATATATATATATATATATATATATATATATATATATATATATATATATATATATATATATATATATATATATATATATATATATATATATATATATATATATATATATATATATATATAATAGCGTAAAAATGAAAACTATATAACAAAACATTTTCTCGTAAAGAGAAAAAGCAAGACAAGATACACACGGAAAATGCAGCGGGCTCGAAAGCATTAAATTAAGTCTAACGAACAAAAGCTAACTAAAACTGAATCACAACACGCACCAACGAAATAAACAAACAAGCCATACAACAAACCTAGAATAAATTAAGAAAACGTACAAACCTAAAAAGATAAACCAAACTATGAAAAGTAAACACCACTAAACACAACGTCACATCTCCTTAGAACTTACCAAACATTCTATTTGCACTGAAACACATTAACACAATACAACTCATATTCAACCTATTAAACAACCATAGAACATTTAATGAAAAGTTTAGGTTCTTATAAACTATCATGAACTTCTCACTCAAGCACATACAATGGAAATGGATTGTAGGTGCACTAATTATATTTTTAAGTAAAATTATTGCGTAGTAATTAATAATACGAAGTATTAGTTAATTGGGTCAAAGCAAAAGCGATTTGCAATGTAAAGCGATTTGACCGATACATTAACTGAACCACCCATGTCACGTGACCTGCTTCATAACATGTTTTAGTTAGGCAAAAAAGGTTAATTAAACTTTTTATTTAAAAAATAATTTCATAAACAAACTTTAACTTTCTGTCAGTAAAAAAAAATACAACTTCAAACATGTAAAAACATAACAAAAATTCATTGTCATTTACATAAAATGGATGGATATTTTATAATCACTTACTTTAACAATCAGAATAGAAAGTATTAGTAAACAATTAATGATAACAAAATCTTGATTATATTTTCTACGGTGATCATGTTATATTTTTGGTGATTTTCAAACTTCGATCGTTAAATGAAAAACTGGATTCTGTTTCATTTTTTATAATACTCACCGGGACCTGACGGTTTTAATTTTGCTTTCATTCGTAAATTCTGGGACATTATAAAAACCGATCTTAAGACAACTTTAGATTGGTTATGGAGGCATGGGAAGATCTCGTAAGGGTGCAACGCATCTTTTATCACTATGATTCCAAAGAAATCGGTTGCACTCAACTTCAGCGAATTCAGGCCTATAAGCCTAATTGTTAGAAATAAGGGTTATGAATTGACTGCCAGATTCGTTCTTGAATCGTGTGTTCACTTTCTCTATAAAGTATTTCGACCCTACGATTGCCTCGGTTGCACGAAATCTTTACAGGGATAAGACAAGAACGCAATCAGTGTTTTTGGCAACGAAATCACTGATCAAATTGTTAGAGAGTATGTGTATTTTCTATTTGTGAATGAAAGCAACAAAGTCCTCTATATATAAGAGGTGAAAAGGTGCGACGAAAGGATGTAATCCTTCAATGTAAATATGCAACCTTTCAACGAAATGATGCACTCTTCATTTACATCATTTAAGAAATGACATCACTCTTCATGAAATGATGTAACCATTCATGGTTACCTTTCCATGAAAAGATGTAAATTCCAATACCTTATTGAATTAACTCGAACGAGCGTGCACTCCACACTCTTCAAACTCGTCGTTGAGCTAAATTCGATAAGCCTTTGCTTTCTAGTAAATCCTAATTAACTAAAATGATTATTGATAACACTAAAATCACCAACACTAATCGGGTGTTACTATAAAATCTTGGTGAAGTTATTAGCAAACAGAATCAAGAGAGTCATGCCAAAGATAGTCGGACCTGAGCAATGTGCTTTTTTAAAAGACAGAATGATTCTCGACGGGGTTTTAATCGCCAACGAAAGTATTTTTGATCTAAAGAGGAAAAAGAGGAAGAGCTTCATTTTTAAGGTCGATTTCGAGAAAGCGTTTGACAGCCTAAGATGGGATTTCCTTTTCGACACAATGAAGAAAATGGGTTGCGAAGATAAGTGGATTAAATGGATCCGTTCTTGTTTAACTTTGGCAACAATCTCGATTCTTTTGAATGGTTCACCGACGAAAGAATTTCGCTCGGAAGGGGTGTGAGACAAGGCAACCCGTTGTCCCCTTTTCTATTCATTATTCCAGCTGAGGGGTTGAACTTGATGACAAAAACAGCGGTTGATAACGGGTTGACCAAAGGGGTCAAAGTTGGAAACAATGAAGTGGAGGTGTCACATTTGCAATATGCGGATGAAACAATATATTTCGGGGAATGGAGCCGTACGAACCTGTCAAATACCATGATGCTTCTAAAAAGCTTCGAACTCATATCCGGACTCAAGGTAAATTTTCATAAAAATATGTTGTATGGTGTTGGTATTATCGAACAGGAACTTGATTTTATGGCAACAAGAATTGATTGTAACACTCGAAATGTAGCGACCCAACAAAATCGTCACTGACGGCGCCGTCTACTTAGGTCCCGTTACGTGGTCATAAGTCTTTAAAATGACGTTTGACCAAAAAATATGTCGCATTCATTTCAAATGTAAAGATGTTTCAAGTTTACAAAAGTAGTTCAACGACTAGTTACATTACAACGTTTAACGTACAAATGAAACCTATGCGACACAATTTAAAAGTAAGTCAAAAGATGCTCCATGTATGCATGTATACTCGACATCCAAGCAAGTATCAAAAATAGTGAGCGGGAGTATGTATCACATAGCGTTCAAGGACCTGAGAAAACATATAGAAAACTGTCAACGAAAACGTTGGTGAAATCATAGGTGTAGTAATAAACGTTGCTTTTGAACCACAAGATTTAATATAGTTGATTTTCCAAATCGTTCGCATTCTAAAATGTTTGTGGAGCACCCAAATATCAAGACTTTACTGTTTGGTACCCTGTTACGTAGTGTTAGAACATACACTAAAATCGAAAATACATTTCATCTGCCGACGGTAGCGAACCGTCCGAATGAGGGCACGTCTAGCCCGCATGGATCCATACAACATAAGTTCACGCTCACACCCGCAAGTGTAACTAATGATAATTGAATTGAGGATTTTCGTTCAAACTCTCACGTGGAATGTTTGTTTCGTACTTGTGTTCAAAGTATAAATGTAAGTAGCATAAATGTATATCTTTCTCATCCCATATTTTAAAAGAATAAAAGTTGTTGAGAAGGTGGGACTATGATCTCACCTTGAGTACACGGTTTAAAAGGTACTTCACAAAGTAATGTGTGTAAAGAACAATGCAAGTCTTGACCTAAACAAATAGATTATATCAATAACGGTAATCACGGTCGGTCAAAGTCGTTCAATTAGTCATATGGCTTGTTACGACTTGATTATATATGACATGTAAATCACGTTGTCAAGTTTCATGCAAAATATAAGTATAAAAGCATGTTAGAACGATTGCATAAGTGTTTGGTTAAGTTTGAATAAAAGCTAACTTTGGTCAAGTCAAAGTCAACGAAAAAGTCAACACGTTCGGGTCGGCTCTCGAACAATTTTTATGAGTTTTATAATCATATATGAGCATGTTAGAACAACTTACATGTTAATCGGAGGTGCGTAGCATAGTTGGAATTAAACGAAAAATGATCAAGCAAAGTAGAATCTGGCAGTTCATTTGGACGGCGTCCAGATTGGCTGGACGGCGTCCAAATGTGAAGGGCTGGACGGCGTCCAAAGGGTTGGACGGCGTCCAAATACCTGGACAGTTGAAGTTGCTGAAATTTCACAAGTCTCGAACCAAAACTCAAACAACCACAATTTATGATCCGCAAACAATCAAAACATGTATCTTATATCGTTGGAAAGGTATTTTGACGAGGAAAACAACTAACACATTTCATCAATTAATTCAACATTTACAACAACCAAATTCGCATTAAATGTTCATCATTTATTGCATTCAAGATCATAAATGCACATTGATGATTCGGGAATTAAATGCACATATATTACGCCGTTTCGTAGGTAATTACGCATACAATACAACTAAATACTTACCAATAACATTTCAAGGCTTTTAATGCATCAAAAATCACATTCAAGGCTTCCAAACCCTAACTAACAATCAATAAATCCTTAATCATGTTAGTGAAGTTTTCTAAATCAACCTACACATCAAAATGATGCTAGTGGTGCTAGTAACACATTTAATACATGAACTTTTAACATCTAACAACATTTAAGCAACTAAATCTCAAGATCAAACACATCCAATTATCAAGTTCATGCTAGTTACTCAAAATAGCAAGATCGAGCATACAAATCGTATATTCATGTTAGACTCGGGCCATAGACACTAACTAACACTTTTATAAGTCAAAAACATCAAGAACATGAAATCTAGTGTTTTTAGAAATTTACCCAAATGAGATGATGTTGGTATGGATTCGAAGAGGAAGATGCAAGGATTCCGAATATGTAATTTGTTTTGATGAACGCTTGCTAGATCGGATTTAGATGATGATTCTTTGTTTGAAGGTTGAGAGAAAAGTTGAAGTGTCAAAAGAGAGAAAAGGGGAGAATGAATGGAGGAGAAGACATAGTTGACTAGTTGACCTAGTCAAGACTTTGCCCACTTGACAACTTTAGTCCCTCAATTTTAAAAGCGGGTGCGTGAATTACCTAAACGACATATTTTAAAAACGCGTATTAACAGAAGATGTTATAATTATATAACGGACTTTAAAATAATTAAACGAAAGGTAAATGGAAAAAGGCGGGATGTTACATTACCTACCCCCTAAAGAAATTTCGTCCCGAAATTTAAGTAGGCGTAGTGGTCGTTGTTTCTTCCTCGGGATCTTGCGTTTCTAAATCCGCGAATAGATGAGGGTATTTCCTTTGCATTTGATCTTGTCTTTCCCAAGTAAACAAGGGTCCTCTTTTGGCGTTCCAACGGACTTTGGCAATCGGAATTCGGCTCTGTTTTAGCGTTTTGACGGAGTGATCCACAATTTCAACCGGTTCTTCCACAAAATGAAGTTTGTCATCAATAGTAAGCTCCTGGAGAGGGATGACGAGTTCGGGTTCGGCGAGACACTTCTTAAAATTTGATACATAGAAAGTAGGATGAACGGAGCTTAGTTGAGGCGGAAGATCTAAACGATAAGCAACGGTTCCAACACGCTCCAAGATTTCGAAAGGACCAATATACAGCGGATTTAACTTCCCGCGTTTCCCGAAACGAATTACACCTTTCCATGGTGCGACTTTTAACATTACGGGGTCACCGACTTGGAATTTGAGGTCGTTGCGTCTAATGTCGGTATAGCTCTTTTGACGACTACGGGCCATCCTAAGTCTATCTCGGATTTGAACGATCTTCTCGGTTGTTTCATGAATGAGTTCGGGTCCGGTGATTTGTGTGTCGCCCACTTCGGCCCAACAAAGAGGTGAAGGACATTTACGGCCATATAATGCTTCGAATGGTGCGGCGTTAATACTCGCGTGATAACTATTGTTGTAGGAGAATTCGGCGAGAGGCAAGTGCTTGTCCCAAGCTTTTCCGAAATCGATAACGCAAGCTCGTAACATGTCTTCCAAGGTTTGAATTGTGCGTTCGCTTTGTCCGTCGGTTTGCAGATGGTATGCGGTGCTCATGTCTAATCGTGTCCCCAACGCTTCTTGTAAAGTACGCCAAAATCTAGAAACAAAACGGCCATCTCGGTCGGAAATAATCGATAATGGTACACCGTGACGGGCTATGATCTCTTTAATGTAAAGTTGTGCAAGTTTCTCCATTTTGTCGGTTTCTTTCATGGCTAGGAAGTGGGCGGATTTGGTGAGACGGTCTACAATAACCCAAATAGTATCATAACCGCTCGCCGTTCTTGGTAGTTTTGTGATAAAATCCATTGTTATTCTCTCCTACTTCCATTGTGGGATATTGGGTTGTTGAAGTAGTCCGGACGGTCTTTGGTGTTCGGCTTTGACTTTGGAGCAAGTTAGGCACTTTCCAACATAAGCAGCAACGTCATTTTTAATGTTCGACCACCAATATTATTCCTTGAGGTCGTGGTACATCTTATTGGCACCGGGGTAAATTGAATACCCTGACTTATGGGCTTCGTCTAGAATGAGGCTTCGCAAGTCCCCATAACTAGGCACCCAAATTCTTTCGGCGAAATATTGGAGTCCGGTCTCCTTAACTTCGAATCGAGAGGTGAGGACGTTCAATCGTTCGAGAGAGATGTTTTCATCCTTAAGAGCTTCATCTTGGGCTACCCGAATTAGGTTATTGAGATTGGTGTGGATTGTGATGTTTAAAGCTCGGACACGAAGAAGCACCGCTCTTTCTTTTCGACTTAAGGCATCGGCTACTACATTTGCCTTTCCCGGATGGTAACGAAGCTCACAATCGTAATCGTTCAAAGTTTCAATCCACCGTCGTTGCCTCATGTTTAGTTGCTTTTGATTGAAGATGTGTTGAAGGCTTTTGTGATCGGTGAAGATAGTACTCTTGGTTCCATAAAGATAGTGTCTCCACATTTTGAGTGCAAAGACAACGGCTCCGAGTTCGAGATCATGTGTCGTGTAGTTTCATTCATGAATTTTTAGTTGTCGAGAGGCATAAGCAATGACTTTCTTTTGTTGCATCAATACACACCTAAAACCATGTTTCGAGGCATCGCAATATACAACAAAATCATCATTGCCTTCGGGAAGTGACAAGATAGGAGCGGTGGTTAGCTTTGTCTTCAAGATTTGAAACGCGGACTCTTGTTCGGTTGCCCAAATGAATTTCTTTCCCTTGTGAGTTAACGCGGTTAAGAGACGAGCAACCAAAGAGAAGTCCTTGATGTAACACCGTACTTTTTTTTTAACACAGTGGTAGTCTTATTTACAAAACGTGCCCTTACGTACAAACATAAACATAATTATTACACTTCATACATAAATACATTGTTATCAAAAACCGGTGTTACGTTAATATTCGATTTCATATAGACAACATCAGAGTTCTAGACTTGTCAAACACAACTCAACACGCCCATCTTCTCCCATTTCCATAAAAGCAAAAGACCTACAATCTGCAAGGGGGAAGGTCGAGGGGTTAGCACGAAGCTAAGTGAATGGACTAATCTAACAGCTAAAACACATAGGTACAATCACTAGAACATGCAGCAACAAATTAATCAGACAGTTAATCACATAACTATTAGAACATGCAGAAACATAGCAATCTACCATTAACATACAACATAAAAGCAATACAAATACAATATCCAACAATCAATTAAATTCAAAGACCACTAGGCATAAACACATCTTCAGCAACGGTCAATCCAAAGCAACCGTGATAACTACAAGCAATGGTCAATCAGAAGCAACCATCTGGGTAATCCAAAGCAACCCATTGAGAGACTCGGCGGCCTGGCTGGGCCAACGACCCCAGTTGATCAGTCTAGAGTCTACCGAAAACTCATAACTCTGTATCACTAGTATAAGTCTTCCACACGCGACGGACGCGTGATTCTGACTTATATTAATCATACAACATCAATGAGCCCAACCTGATCAGAAGCAAGGTTGATCTCTCCTGACCTGAAAAGAGGCAAGGTCGGTCCAATAAACGCGCGAGGTCATAGTCCACATCACACAACAATAAAGGTTCTAAGCATAGCAACTTGGTCAACGGTCTAGGTCATGTCTCCATATGCCTTAACGGCTAGATTAACCTACTCACCGAAAACCAGCACAAGAAGTACTCAGAGGTCTTATATTTCTGAGTCTTCACTTCTCCTGATCACCTGGAAACATCAGAAACAAAGTCAGTATAGTGTTCTAATCAATAATATAATTGATAAATACTATAAACTAGGTCATATTTGATAATGCTAAAAACGAACATATATTTCATAGCATTATTCCTCAAGAAAGACAAGCTTTTAGTTGCAATTGTTCTATTTACAAGTGATATTCGTTTAAATAATAAAAGGTGAAGACAAAAGACAGATTCGACGAATTGAAGACGCAAACGACCAAAAAGCTCAAAAGTACAAAAGACAATCAAAAAGGTTCCAATTATTGATAAGAAACGTCTCGAAATTACAAGAGTACAAGATTCAAAACGCAAAGTACAAAATATAAAATTGTACGCAAGGACGTTCGAAAATCCGGAACCAGGACCAGAGTCAACTCTTAACGCTCGACGCAACGGACTAAAAATTACAAGTCTACTATGCAGAAGAATATAATATAATATATAAATGATTATATTAATTATTTATATTTTATATTTATATATAAAATCCGTCGGCAAGAAAGACTCCAAAAGATGTGAGCTGTAATTTTAATCTCCGCGACTCGCGGAGTTTGAAGGCCAAAAGGGCCGCGAGTCGCGGAGCCCCAAAAATCGAAATTCCCTATAAAGCCAACCGAATTCTGATCACAATTCATATCTTTTTCTTCTCTTATCATACGTAAAATTTATATATATATATATATAATTTATATTTTAATTTTAATTTTAATTCTAATAATAAGGGTATGTTAGCGAATGTTGTAAGGGTGTAAGTCGAAATTCTGTCCGTGTAACGCTACGCTATTTTTAATCATTGTAAGTTATGTTCAACCTTTTTATATTAATGTCTCGTAGCTAAGTTATTATTATGCTTATTTAAAACGAAGTAATCATGATGTTGGGCTAATTACTAAAATTGGGTAATTGGGCTTTGTACCATAATTGGGGTTTGGACAAAAGAACGACACTTGTGGAAATTAGACTATGGGCTATTAATGGGCTTTATATTTGTTTAACTAAATGAAAGTTTGTTAATGTTAATATAAAGATTTACAATTGGGCGTCCCTATAAATTACCATATACACTCGATCGGACACGATGGGCGGGGTATTTATATGTACGAATAATCGTTCATTTAACCGGACACGGGAATGGATTAATAGCCACTAGAATAATTAAAATAGAGGTGAAATTACATTCAAGGGTAATTGGTGTAATTGTTAACAAAGTAGTAAAACCTTGGTTTACACGCAGTCGATAACCTGGTGTATTCATTAAACAAAGTATTAAAACCTTGTTACAATTCGAATCCCCAATTAGTTGGAATATTTAACTTCGGGTATAAGAATAATTTGATGAGGACACTCGCACTTTATATTTATGACTGATGGACTGTTATGGACAAAAACCAGACGGACATATTAAATAATCCAGGACAAAGGACAATTAATCCATGGGCATAAAACTAAAATCAACACGTCAAACATCATGATTACGGAAGTTTAAATAAGCATAATTCTTTTATTTCATATTTAATTTCCTTTATTTTATATTGCACTTCTAATTATCGCACTTTTATTTATTGTTATTTAATCGCACTTTTAATTATCGTACTTTTTAATTATCGAAATTTTATTTTATCGTACTTTTATTATTCGCAATTTCATTATCGTTATTTACTTTACGCTTTAATTTAAGTCTTGTATTTATTTTATATTTTACAATAGGTTTTAACTGCGACTAAAGTCTTAAAATCGACAAACCGGTCATTAAACGGTAAAAACCCCCCCTTTTATAATAATAATATTACTTATATATATATTTGTATTTTTATAAAAGTAAACTAATATAGCGTTGAGCTTTGTTTAAAGATTTCCCTGTGGAACGAACCGGACTTACTAAAAACTACACTACTGTACGATTAGGTACACTGCCTATAAGTGTTGTAGCAAGGTTTAAGTATATCCATTCTATAAATAAATAAATATCTTGTGTAAAATTGTATCGTATTTAATAGTATTTCCTAGTAAAATATAAACTATTTCGTATACCTTAGCTTTAACATCAAGTATTTTTGGCGCCGCTGCCGGGGATTCTCTTAAACGCCGGAAGCGCAACGCTAATATAAAAAAAAAAAAAATTTTAGCTTACTTCTATTAAAAATTCGTTTTTGTAAAAATACGTTTTAATTATTCAAAAATATAAAAAGAAAAACAAAAATATAAGTATTTTTTTTTAGTATTTTTTTTAATATTTAAGTTTTATAAGTTTCTTTATCTTTATTTTAATTTATAAAAATATAAGTTTTATTAAATATCTTTTATATATAGAAAAAACAGAAAACAGAAAATAAAAAAAAATAAAAAAATAAATAAATAAAGAAAAAACGCGTCGAATTTAAAGCTGTCATCTGAATTCTGGAACCCCGCGAGTCGCGGGGTTTGATGCATTAATTACCGCAAGTCGCGGAGCTTCTCTGACACGCGAACAAGAAGCCCTAATTCAGCATTAATTACGGTTTATTATTAATTATAATTATTATTTAACCCTAATTATTATTATTATTATTATTAGTTTTATTTTTACTTTTACTTTTTATTTAATTTATGTATTTAGTATTAATTAGTTTTATTAAATTGTAAAATTAGTAGTTTTATTAAATAAATAATATAAAAATAATATTTTTTATAAAAATTGTACTTTTTACAACTTTTTGTATATTTTTATATTTTGTCCCTTTTTAATCGTTGTAGCGTAATATTTGTATTTTTAGCTCATATTTAATTTTAAACTTAGTTTTTGCTATAGTTATTTTTACTCCTAGATTTTTAGGCTTTGCCGTAGAATTCCTTAAGTGCTTTTTCTTTAGACTAAGATTTAGGTACTTTAGAATTTTGCGACGCCTTTTTAAGTTTTAGTTTCTTTTTAAGTTATTTCCATTTGGGATTTAGTTTTTCCTGTAAGCTTTAATATTTTTAGACCTTTTACTATGTATCAATTATCATTCCAATTAGTAATTTCAATTTGCGATTATAATTTTAAGTTAGTTGTAGTAATAAGGTTAGGTTAGTTAAGTATTTTTAAGTTTTTATAAGTTTCTTTTATTTTTCCGTCACCTTTTATTTTTCAACCATTTTTCGTTTTTCGACCTTTTTCGACGAACTCTTTTTCTCTCTTATTTCTCGCTATTCTAGTTTTAGGATATAGATTTTTATTCTACTTCTTATCTAAATTTCTTAAAATTACGAAAATTTATTTTAAGTGGTTAAATTAATAGACATCAAAATTTTCTGGTTCGTAGTAATAGTTGGATTTGTACGTGGACCGGGTTATTGGAGCCAAACAGTCCTCAATTATATTGAGACCAAACGAATCCTGCCCCTCTGCTGCATCTTTTGGCTATTCGAAACGTGGGCAAAATCAGAAAAGTCTATTGATTGGATAACTTATTATAATTTTTCTTTCCTTTTAAAAACTAATAGGATATTCAGTGAATGCACCGAGCAAGACGTTCATCACCTTTTGTACGTTCACCACCTGTAACTAGATCAAGACATTTAGCAAATATAACCGCCGTTGATTTTTCTTTAGAATCGTCATCCAGTCGACCAAGTACTTCAGTTCAAATTTCCGATAATCCATTTTTTGAACCCGACCTCACAATTGAGAATACGGAGAATATTCAGGAACGGTTTGTAGATCCTGAACCATTAAACTTTCCTCCGGAACCACCAATCATTCAAACAGAGATTGTTGAGGAACGAACCATTAAATCAGAATCATCTAGTGATACCGATTCAACAAATTCAATTATGGAAAATCTGGAACCTTTAAGTATGGAAGACCGAATGAGAGCTAAACGCACTGGCCAAGGTCACGCAATTACTCATCCAGACATTAATGCGCCAGATTATGAAATCAAAGGACAAATTCTACACATGGTGACTAATCAATGCCAATTTAGTGGTGCGCCGAAGGAAGATCCAAATGAACATCTACGTACCTTTAATAGGATCTGCACACTATTTAAAATCCGAGAAGTGGAGGATGAACAGATATATCTCATGTTATTTCCCTGGACTTTAAAGGGAGAAGCCAAAGATTGGTTGGAATCGTTACCTGAAGGGGCGATTGATACATGGGATGTTTTAGTTGACAAATTTCTTAAACAATTCTTTCCTGCATCTAAAGCCGTAAGACTTCAAGCAGAAATTGTTACGTTTACACAGAAACCAAATGAAACTCTATATGAGGCGTGGACAAGATATGGAAAGTTGTTAAGAGGATGTCCGCAACATGGTTTAGATACTTATCAAATAGTGCAAATATTCTACCAAGGATGCGACATCACTACAAGAAAAGACATAGATATAGCAGCTGGTGGTTCCATAATGAAGAAAACCGAAACTGATGCTTACAAAATTATTGATAATACTGCTTCCCACTCACATGAGTGGCACCAAGAAAAAGATATCGTTAGATCATCTAAAGCAGCTAGAGCCGATTCTAGTCATGACTTAGATTCCATTTCCGCAAAGATAGATGCTGTGGAGAGACGAATGGAAAAGATGACTAAGGATATTCACTCAATACGAATTAGTTGTGAGCAGTGTGGAGGACCACATTTGACAAAAGATTGTCTCAGTATTGAATTAACAATGGAACAAAGAGAGAATATTTCATACATAAACCAAAGGCCTGGAAATAATTATCAGAATAATTATCAACCGCCAAGACCGATTTACAATCAAAACCAGAATTATAACCGAAATATTCCATACAACAACCAACAAGGTCCTAGCAATCAACAAGTATCCAATAATACTTATAATCAGCAAAGACCTAATTTTCAAAACAAACCACCACAACAAACAGATGATAAAAAGCCGAATTTAGAAGATATGATGACGAAGCTAGTTGAAACTCAAACGCAGTTTTTCACATCTCAGAAACAAACTAATGAACAAAATGCTCAAGCATTTAGGAATCAACAAGCTTCGATTCAAAATTTGGAACAAGAAGTGAGCAACCTAGCAAGGTTGATAGGTGAAAGAAAACCGGGAAGTTTACCGAGCGATACAAATGCTAACCCCCGGAATGAAACAGCTAAAGCCATTACCACAAGAAGTGGTATTACACTTAAACCACCTGAAATACCTGTAAATTCAGATGATTCTATTCCTAATCCACAAGAACCACAATCCGAGCAAGAAAAGGAAAAAGAACCGGTAGTTGAAAAGGTTAATGAAGATAACACAGTTAAGAAAGAAAAACTTGAAGCCGAGCAATCCAAATTCTTGAAGCCGAGCAATCCAAATTCTTGGATATGTTTAAACAGATAAATGTAAATCTTCCTTTCATTGATGTGATTTCAGGAATGCCAAGATATGCTAAATTCTTGAAAGATCTAATCTCAAATAGAAAGAAAATGGAAGAACTCTCGGCTGTTACTATGAATGCTAATTGTTCAGCAGTGCTGTTGAATAAGATACCAGAAAAATTATCTGATCCAGGAAGTTTCACAATTCCATGTTTTCTGGGTAGTCTTAGTTCAATAGAAGCATTGGCAGATTTAGGTGCTAGTATAAATTTAATGCCGTATTCACTATACGCTAAACTAGACCTTGGAGAATTAAAACCAACAAGAATAAGTATACAACTAGCCGATCGATCAGTAAAATATCCTAGAGGGATAATGGAGAACATGCTAGTTAAAGTTGGTACTTTAGTATTTCCAGTAGATTTTGTTGTTTTGGACATGGAAGAAGATTCTCAAGTTCCTCTCATATTAGGAAGACCATTCTTAAACACGGCTAAAGCAATGATAGACGTGTTCGGTAAGAAACTGACCCTAAGTATAGAGGACGAGAGTGTTACCTTTTCAGTTGATAGAGCAATGCAACAACCACAATCTGCAGATTATACATGTTATTATATTCAAACTATAGATGCACATGCAGAATTATTAGAAGAATTTCCAGAATTACAAGGAACAGGAGAATGTTCTTTAGGAGAAGGTAATGAACCAATTGATGAAGCTGAAATGTTAGCTACACTTATAGCTAATGGATATGAACCAACAACAGAAGAAATTCAAATGCTAAAAGAAGAAGACAGATATCGATATAAATCATCGATAGAAGAACCTCCGAAATTAGAGTTAAAGCCACTTCCAAACCATTTGGAATACGCTTATTTACATGGTGAATCTGAATTACCTGTAATAATATCGTCTTCTCTTACTGAAAATGAAAAATCACAACTCATTTCTGTGTTGAAAGCCCATAAACCAGCCATTGCATGGAAGATTCATGATATTAAAGGAATAAGTCCTTCGTATTGCACACATAAAATCCTTATGGAAGAAGGTCATAAAACGTATGTGCAACGCCAATGAAGACTAAATCCTAATATGCAAGATGTAGTTAAGAAAGAGATTATTAAACTGCTAGATGCAGGTTTAATTTATCCAATCTCTGATAGTCCATGGGTAAGCCCAGTTCAATGCGTACCTAAGAAGGGTGGCATGACTGTCATTACAAATGAGAAAAATGAGCTTATTCCTACTAGGACTGTAACAAGATGGCGTGTATGTATTGATTATAGAAAATTAAATGACGCCACCAGAAAAGATCACTTTCCCTTACCTTTCATAGATCAAATGTTGGAAAGATTAGCCGGAAATAGTTACTATTGTTTTCTAGATGGATTTTCCGGATATTTTCAAATTCCAATAGCACCCGAAGATCAAGAGAAAACCACATTCACGTGCCCTTATGGTACTTTTGCTTACAAACGCATGCCATTTGGACTTTGCAACCTGCAACCTTTCAAAGGTGTATGATGGCGATTTTTCATGACATGATAGAAGAATGCATGGAAGTATTCATGGATGACTTTTCAGTCTTCGGTGATACATTTAAATCATGTCTAGTTAATCTGGAACGAATGCTAATTAGATGCGAAAAATCAAATCTAGTACTTAATTGGGAGAAATGCCATTTCATGGTTAAAGAAGGCATCGTTCTTGGACATAAAATTTCAAAAGAAGGAATTGAAGTGGATAGAGCTAAAGTAGATGTAATTGCTAAACTTCCACATCCCACAAATGTTAGAGGAGTTAGGAGTTTTCTAGGGCATGCCGGTTTTTACCGACGTTTCATAAAAGATTTTTCAAAAATTGCCACTCCTATGAATAAACTCCTAGAAAAGGATGCGCCATTCATCTTTTCAGATGAGTGTATCAAATCTTTTAATATTCTTAAAGAGAAACTCACTAATGCGCCAATCATGATAACACCAAATTGGAATCTACCATTTGAACTAATGTGCGATGCAAGTGATTTTGCAATGGGAGCCGTTTTAGGACAAAGGATTGAAAAACGATTTCAACCTATATATTATGCTAGTAAGACATTACAAGGAGCACAAACGAACTATACAACTACTGAAAAAGAACTCCTTGCTATTGTCTTTGCTTTTGACAAATTTTGATCATATCTCGTTCTAGCAAAAACGGTGGTCTATACCGACCATTCTGCTCTTAGATACCTATTTTCAAAACAAGATGCTAAACCAAGATTAATCCGTTGGATCTTACTCTTACAAGAGTTTGATATTGAAATCCGAGATAAAAGAGGAGCAGAAAATCTCGCCGCTGATCATCTTTCTCGTCTTGAAAATCCCGAATTAGAAGTTCTAAATGAATCAGCCATACAAGACAACTTTCCTGATGAATATCTATTGAAGATAGATTATAAAGAAATCCCATGGTTTGCAGACTATGCAAACTACTTAGTTTGTGGATTCCTTGAAAAAGGATTATCGTACCAAAGACGAAAGAAATTCTTCAGTGATATAAAACACTATTTCTGGGAAGATCCAGATCTGTTTAAAAGTTGTCCCGATGGAATAATACGCCGATGTGTATTTGGAGATGAAGCTAGTAAAATATTAAACCATTGTCACACAGGACTAACAGGAGGGCATTATGGGCCTCAACTAACAGCAAGAAAAGTTTATGAAGCTGGATTCTATTGGCCTACAATTTACAAAGACGCATACCTTCTTTGCAAATCCTGTGATGCATGTCAAAGGGCCGGAAAAATAAGTCAACGTGATGAAATGCCACAAAATGTCATCAAAGTATGTGAAGTGTTTGACATTTGGGGTATTGACTTTATGGGTCCATTTCCAAAATCTCATAATAATCTATATATACTCGTAGCCATTGATTATGTATCTAAATGGGCGGAAGCACAAGCTCTCCCAACTAACGATGCACGAGTTGTAGTCAACTTTTTAAAACGTCTTTTTGCAAGGTTTGGAACACCGAAAGCTTTAATAAGTGATCGGGGTACTCATTTCTGTAATAATCAACTTGAGAAAGTTCTTAAAAGATATGGAGTAACTCATAAAATCTCCACCGCATATCATCCACAAACAAGTGGACAAGTTGAAAATACCACCGAGCTTTAAAACGTATTCTAGAGAAAACCGTAGGATCAAATTCGAAGGAATGGTCCATTAAATTGGAGGATGCACTCTGGGCTTTTAGAACAGCCTACAAAACTCCAATTGGAACCACACCTTTTAGACTTGTTTATGGGAAAGCATGTCATCTTCCAGTAGAAATTGAACACAAAGCATTTTGGGCTTTGAAAACATGTAATCTTGATTTACATGAAGCTGGACGTCTACGATTAAGTCAACTAAACGAATTAGAAGAATTAAGACATAAAGCATACGAAAATTCGTTAATCTATAAGGAAAGAACGAAGAAATGGCATGATAAAAGAATCAGAAGTTCAAAAGAATTTAAAGAAGGAGACAGAGTTCTTCTTTTCAATTCACGATTCAAGCTATTTCCTGGAAAATTGAAATCAAGATGGTCTGGACCATTCATAGTCAAAAGAGTTTTCCCATACGGAACGATAGAATTAATAAATTCAAATGGGATTGAATTTAAAGTTAATGGTCACAGAGTTAAACATTACATACATGGTCCGATGGAAGTCGACAGCGAAGTTAATCACAATTTCGACACCACAGCTAACTAAGTGTGGGGAGAATCAAGTCTTTAAAGGATAATATGTATTTCTGTTAGAGTTAGATTGTCTGTTTTCGTGTAGTTCTCGAAAATGGAACCCGAATGGTCTTTCCCTAGCAGACCCTAAAGAACTAGTCTTCTCCCCCCATTCTGAATTTTTATTTTTTTTTAGGTTTTTACGAAATGAAGACTGCCTGTGAACTAAACCATGGTCTAATGCTACACGCTTTGATCACTAAACGTAATAATGACATACTCCCGAGTGAAATAGTATCAGTAATCAGAGAAAGAATGGACGGAGTTAGAAAAGAATCCAGATGCGAAGATAATAAGTTACAATTTGGTAAAGGAAAATCAAAATCCGCAGCGAAAAGAAGAGCACGGCACCTAGAACGATGTCACAAATGCGGAAAATGGTCACATGGAGGTAAATGTTCAAATAATCAAACCTATTCAAATACCGAATTTGTTACTTTATGCAGAGACGGACCGTTCATATGTTTAGAAGAAAAGACACTGAATGCTCGAGGTTACGCCTATGTAGCCATGGAAAATCAATTAAACCGACTATCTTGTGAATGGAATAGATCATATAACTAAGAAATCTATTTCACAGGTATGTCTGTACAGTTTTTATTTTTATTTTTATTTTTAACCTTTTGATAATAAACGCTAATTTGTTCGCTAAAAAGTATTAAATTGGTATTAAATAAAATTAGGTTTGGCGACCGAAATTATTGATATCATTCAAAAATTTATTACATCACTGCGAAATTTAACGTTTATTCTTAAGGTATAAATATCTTTAAACAATCAACCCAAAATATTTCAAAAATTCGTCATGAGTTAAATTAGGTCTTGGAACCGAAATTACTTTACCGAAAAGAGGGGCGTATATTTTTGATAATATTTGATTGATTAAAGTGGGATAAAAGACCAAAAAGATTTTTTATTTTTATTTTTACTTTGTTTTAAAACTAATATATATATATATATCTTATGATATAATATCTTTAAGTTTTTAAATATTTTAAAAATTAATATACAATATAAGTTTATTAAATTAATATAAGTTTAAAAATATTAATGATATATTGCATCTTTAATTTTTTTTTTAAAAAAATATGAATTTTTTTATTTTATGCATTTTAAATTAAGTTGTGTGAATTTAAAAACAAAAATTTACTTTATCTCATTAAGTTAAAAATATGATTTTTTTAAAAATTCGCCGTGAGTTGAAAACTAGACCATTGAGTCGAAATTGCTTTACCCGAGGGCGGGACGAGAATTTTTATTATCATTATTTTTAATCTTATTGATTTAAAGTATGCCAAAAAAATTAAAAAATCCAAAAAAATCTAAGCTTTTAAAGCAATTGCTTAAAAATGACAAAATTTTAAAATTTTGTCGAGGGACGGACTAGGGCATCGTCCCGAAACGACCTCGTCCTAAAGGAAACAAAATTTTTAAAATTTTATTTAATTTATGTTTTAAAAGTTTAAGGTTTTATATAAAAAAAAAAAAAAAATATTCCTGGAATCTACCCCCATGCGACTCGCATGAGGGAAAGGGTTATACCATGCGACTCGCATGGCCACTGAAAACAGGCCTGGTACAAAATTTCCAGTCGACTTATGTTTTCTCACAACACACATACACAAACACGAAAACTCTCTCAATCTCTCTCAAAATTTCATCATTTCTCACCAAATTTCTTGCAAAACTTCACAACAATCATGCCTAGATTCAGTAGTCTCAACCCCTTCAGGAACATGGTAAAGATTTCACCCCTAATCTCTTTAAATTCGAATTTTTTGTGTTCTTGAGCTAGAAATTTTATATTTTGATTTTGTTAATTTTAGGTGTAATTAGAGCTAAATTGTTGTTATATTATGCATGTATATCCTAGATTGAAGCTATTTAACATGAATTGAAGCTAAAACTTCAAATTTTTAGGAATCTAGGGTTTGTGTTCTTGAGCAATTTGGGGCTTTTTGATATAAACAAGTTATGGCCGATTTTTGTCATGAATTGTTGCTAAATTAAGTAGTGTAACATGTTTAGGTAGTTAATTGATCCAAACTTTGAGCCTAAACACGTTTTTGAGAATTAAAGTGGACTTTTTAAGTCTAAAAATTCATGAACTAGGTTAAATTGATATAAAGGCCATTTGAAACTTGTTTAATTGCTAATAGTGATTATTTTGACATGTTATTTGAGTTGAATGCTTATGAACTTAGCGAACATTTTCGTATATGCTTATTTGAAAAAGTGTAGATTTGATAAAAATGTGAAAATGAGCTTAAGTTTGATATAAATTGATAATGTCATTGTAATTATTTTGATTGATGATTTTGCTGACACTAATGCATATTTGGATGCACAAAAATTGTGTTTGATGTGTTTTGCAGAATGAAAGGGGTGAATCTTCATCTCAAGCCCGCAATGCTCCTGTTGAGAATTTGGAACAACAGGAGGTGGATAACTACTACAAGCAGGATATACCTCATCCAGTCATGACCTTTTCCGATATGCACTTGGAAGAGTTGCACCCGAACCTGAGATTTGACAGACTTTGGATAGATTATCCAAAATATCAAAGGGGTTTGCATACTCTTCATTCTAAGGTTGTTGAGGTACCAAGGGTCATAGAATGGGGACCCTTAGAAGCTGTAGAATTGGCCGGGCCAATTAGGGAATTACTTGTACAGAGGTATGGTAATTCTTCTTTTAATGACTGGGTATGTTTATTCACCATACGTAGACCTGTATATAAAGTATGGTGTGAAGAATTGTTATGTAGTATAGAGTTGAATGATCGGGTAGCTAGTTTAACCGATCGTTCTTTTATTAGATTTTTGTTAGGCGGTTCGATGCGCCACATGTCTTTACTGGACATGGCTCAGGCTTTACGTATATATACGCCTGAGGAGTTAGCGTCTGTCGATTGTAGAGGATTGATACTAAACGGTAGAAAGATAGATGAAAATTTTGATACACACGGTGTGTGGAGTCAAATGACAAGCCATCACCGTTTCAAAGGGGGAAATTACTCTTATTTGGATATAGATAGAGCCGAATTAAGAGTGATACATAGGTTTTTAGCTAATTCGATTACACAAAGGGGTAAAAACAAGGAAAAAGTAAATGAACAGGATTTGTTTTACCATATGTGTATTCGAGACCCACAAAGCGCTGTAAGTATACCATATTGTGTGGGTTATTATTTATCAGCTATGGTTCGGGGGATGCGACCACATAGCATAATAGGAGGTGGTATTTTTATTACTTTGATTGGTGAATATCTCGGTGTGGATATAAGTCGGGGGGGATTATTACTCGAAGAGCCGGAACCCCGCGATACTATAGGTTTAAATGTATACCATGGTGCGAAAGTTTTGAAGAGACGAAATAACGCCGCAGTACGATACCATGGTAGACATCCACAGGTGGAGAGAAACCAGCAGCAAGGTAATGTAGGAGGGGGGAATGAGATGCAAGAAATGCATAGGTTTATAGCTTCTCAGGAATACAAAAATGCTAGACAGAGAGCATTTGAAGATTGGCAAGTTCATCAGAACCAAATCATAGCTCATTGCCAACATATAGGTAGAAACTATATTCCTACACCAAAACCCATCTTCCCTCCTTGGTCTATAGAGATGCAGCCACCATATCCTACGTATGACCCTGCCGAAGCATTCTATAGCACTTATGGTTATGCCTGGAACCCCTATTGGTACCAATATCATCCTTAGTTTACTTATTATTTTTTTTTATTTTTTATTTTGTAATTTGTAATTATTGATACATTTAATATTTTTGTTAATATTGTAATCATTTTTATAATTATCTAACTTTTATTCTTAGATTTTAATAATTTTTTGAATGTGGGGTAATATACCAAACTTCAAAAATATGTATATATGTTTGCAGTTTATCTTATGTACACAACAGGGTAAAACAACGCATTTTCAAAGACTGGCATTAAGTTCAGCAAAAGCAACTAATTTTGACGACAAGATGCAAAATATATGTGAAATAACAACAAGACGGAATGAACAAATGATGTGCACCATTTATCATTCAGCAAACAAACAATAATATAATTGGAAACTTTGGTAAAAATTTAATCATTTTCACACTAATCACCCTCAATAATTTAAATTGTTACTGATTTCTTGCAAATGAGGGCATTGCAAGATCTTAAGTGTGGGAAGGGGTTAAATTCTTTCGGATTTTAAAAATTTTTTACTTTATACACTTGGTTACCATTAAAAATACTAGTAAAGCAGTAGTTGTATTAGAATCTAGTGCTCTCTGATAAAAAAGAACAGCCCTAGTCTTATATACTGACTACCCAATTCTAGTAAAATTTTTCAAAATTTTCAATTAAATGAATTCAAAATCATGTTTATACATATTTATGAACGATAAAACTAGGTTTTAACACCGAAATTATTGTTACCTCGGAAAGGACATAAATTGAGAAACAACCAAAACGTTAGAATTCATTTAATAAGAATGGAATAGAAGAGAAAAAGGCAAAGAAAAATATAAATAAAAGCCAAGTGTGGGAAAAGTTTACCAAGTTATTCAAAATATCACATATTTTTGTACAAATTTTTTGAAAATACTTTTGTTTTGAACAATAATCAACTGTTTTATCCAATGAAACTATCGAAGAGAGATGGATCTACACGATGAATCAATTCCATCATTAAAAGGAAGTAAAGTCTTTCGAAAAAGACACGCGCTTCTTGATTTAGGTCATGAAGTTGTCGTCCAGACCAGCTGTAGGTTGACGAAAAATCTAGAAAAGTCATCACTAAAATCAGCAGGAAATCCACGGACCTCAGCATTAAACAGGGTCGCCAAGTGGTCAGATTTATCCTAACCATGAGAAGGATTTATCTCGCATAATGGGGGGGCACCGTGCAAATTAGCTTGATAAGACTAATGAATCGAATCCCCAGAAAGGATAATCTCCTTAAAGATTAAAAATCAGCTTTTAAGACTGATATTACTCAATCCTAGAGATTGACCTTAAAGATTGAGAATTCAAACTCATGGAATTCAATGATATCTAAACTCGAGCTTGAACGAGAAAATATTTTGATCAAAATTATAAACCGATTTGTTTTCTGAAAACCCTATTTTCAATGCGTTCATTACCATTGAACGTAAAATCCTAGGAATTCACCTGGAATTCATTAGGTCACCTGAACTAAATCGGGTGTCAACCGTAAGAACGGTGGTTGCATAGCATGGTCGGAGACAGGACCTTGTGCCAGACCGAAAAAAAAATAGGATGATCTTTACTATCGCTCCTACCAAGGATAGTTCTAGCATCCGACACGTTAAAAGACCATAATCATCTGCATGTCACGGGACATTGCCTTAACAGTTTCTTGTTCATCGCTTTCCTTTACAACCGGACGGTAGTTTACCGAAAGGTAATATACGGAACAAGTAAACTGGATGTGTGCTTTCCGATACCGGGATAGCAGTGGATTACACGAACCTAAAAGTTTTAAGCCAAAATATTGATCCACAAATATATTTTGCAACACCGAATGATGGATCAAATCAGAAAACTTGTCTAGGGTAAAATCTAGCTTGAATTTTCAAAAGATCAAATGTTTTCATAAAGATCCAATTTCCTTAAAGGATCTAAATTTTTATAGTCATGTGGGACTGTAAACCGCCTTTCAAATGTGCACTTTGCTTTAGAAACCGAAAGTAAATCGGCTATTTGATTGCCAGTGTCGTTGACCTAAACCCGAGGCAACCATAAAAAGACACACCCACCTTTAACCATATCGTTACTATCATTGTTTATACCACCGTATAGAAATCACTGATGTACAAAGTGTGAAGAATAAAGAAGTGATTCTTGTATTTCAAGACGATATTGCTTGAGGACAAGCAACGCTCAAGTGTGGGAATATTTGATAATGCTAAAAACGAACATATATTTCATAGCATTATTCCTCAAGAAAGACAAGCTTTTAGTTGCAATTGTTCTATTTACAAGTGATATTCGTTTAAATAATAAAAGGTGAAGACAAAGACAGATTCGACGAATTGAAGATGCAAACGACCAAAAAGCTCAAAAGTACAAAAGACAATCAAAAAGGTTCCAATTATTGATAAGAAACGTCTCGAAATTACAAGAGTACAAGATTCAAAATGCAAAGTACAAAATATAAAATTGTACGCAAGGACGTTCGAAAATCCGGAACCGGGACCAGAGTCAACTCTTAACGCTCGACGCAACGGACTAAAAATTACAAGTCTACTATGCACAAGAATATAATATAATATATAAATAATTATATTAATTATTTATATTTTATATTTATATATAAAATCCGTCGGCAAGAAAGACTCCAAAAGATGTGAGCTGTAATTTTAATCTCCGCGACTCGCGGAGTTTGAAGGCCAAAAGGGCCGCGAGTCGCGGAGCCCCAAAAATCGAAATTCCCTATAAAGCCAACCGAATTCTGATCACAATTCATATCTTTTTCTTCTCTTATCATACGTAAAATTTATATATATATATATAATTTATATTTTAATTTTAATTTTAATTCTAATAATAAGGGTATGTTAGCGAATGTTGTAAGGGTGTAAGTCGAAATTCTGTCCGTGTAACGCTACGCTATTTTTAATCATTGTAAGTTATGTTCAACCTTTTTATATTAATGTCTCGTAGCTAAGTTATTATTATGCTTATTTAAAACGAAGTAATCATGATGTTGGGCTAATTACTAAAATTGGGTAATTGGGCTTTGTACCATAATTGGGGTTTGGACAAAAGAACGACACTTGTGGAAATTAGACTATGGGCTATTAATGGGCTTTATATTTGTTTAACTAAATGAAAGTTTGTTAATGTTAATATAAAGATTTACAATTGAGCGTCCCTATAAATTACCATATACACTCGATCGGACACGATGGGCGGGGTATTTATATGTACGAATAATCGTTCATTTAACCGGACACGGGAATGGATTAATAGCCACTAGAATAATTAAAACAGGGGTGAAATTACATTCAAGGGTAATTGGTGTAATTGTTAACAAAGTAGTAAAACCTTGGTTTACACGCAGTCGATAACCTGGTGTATTCATTAAACAAAGTATTAAAACCTTGTTACAATTTGAATCCCCAATTAGTTGGAATATTTAACTTTGGGTATAAGAATAATTTGATGAGGACACTCGCACTTTATATTTATGACTGATGGACTGTTATGGACAAAAACCAGACGGACATATTAAATAATCCAGGACAAAGGACAATTAACCCATGGGCATAAAACTAAAATCAACACGTCAAACATCATGATTACGGAAGTTTAAATAAGCATAATTCTTTTATTTCATATTTAATTTCCTTTATTTTATATTGCACTTCTAATTATCGCACTTTTATTTATTGTTATTTAATCGCACTTTTAATTATCGTACTTTTTAATTATCGTAATTTTATTTTATCGCACTTTTATTATTCGCAATTTCATTATCGTTATTTACTTTACGCTTTAATTTAAGTCTTGTATTTATTTTATATTTTACAATAGGTTTTAACTGCGACTAAAGTCTTAAAATCGACAAACCGGTCATTAAACGGTAAAAACCCCCCTTTTATAATAATAATATTACTTATATATATATTTGTATTTTTATAAAAGTAAACTAATATAGCGTTGAGCTTTGTTTAAAGATTTCCCTGTGGAACGAACCGGACTTACTAAAAACTACACTACTGTACGATTAGGTACACTGCCTATAAGTGTTGTAGCAAGGTTTAAGTATATCCATTCTATAAATAAATAAATATCTTGTGTAAAATTGTATCGTATTTAATAGTATTTCCTAGTAAAATATAAACTATTTCGTATACCTTAGCTTTAACATCAATATTATCATATATTCATCATATTATAAGTCTACAACATAAACTCAGTCAATAACGACACCAAACGAGTACAGAACAAGACATACACAATAAAATCCCTTTTTCTGACCGAAATAAAGTTTGATTTAGTTTCTTAAAACCTTATCATTGGATAGTAAATTTCAAGACGAGTCCAACAACAGTTTATTCATCGAAAACGAAGTTACGGTTAGAAAGTTACAGCCTTTTCAAGTTTACCAAAAACTGACCAGTGCTCACTCGCGCGGACGTGGCCTCACTCGTGCGAGTGAGTCCTCAACCGCGTGGTTGAGCCTCAAATGCGTGGTCACACGTACGGGTGACCTGTCAGAAGTGTGGGAGCTGTTAGAACATTCCAGCTCGCTAATTTTTGCCATTTTGGCCCAAAAACTCGATTTTTACAAGATCTAACACCAAAACCACTCCCAAAACATCATATAAACTATATAAAACATATTTCTAATAACAATAGAACATATCAAACACTTTTGATCAAGAATCAAGCATCAAAACTTAACTTTTACTCAAGAACACAAAAACCCAATTTGAGCAAGAATCACTACATGAATCTAAGAGATGCTTACCTTAAAATGATCACAAACTCACAAAGAACAAAAAGATGTGAATAATTTAAGCTCTAGATCAAAGATTAGATTTTAGGGTTTTGATTAGATGAAGATGAAGGTATGGGTGTGTGTTTGGGAATAATCTGGAAAGTGAGAGAAATGGTCAGCTCTAGACACTTAATTGTGGATAATTTCCACACTGTGTAACACACGGGTATTTAACAGTTATCTGATATTTTTCGTACATCATTTGGCAATCCAAACGAAGTCCAAATTAAATAAACAAACCTGTTATGTGACCCTTGTCATGAACTGGTCTCAACCAAATAGTCAAATGACTATAAACATTCAACTAATAAAATAACAATATAAACGCACACAAGAGCAAAATGGTCATTTCATCTAGGCCCAATTATCGGGTGTTACACTTGATGAATCTATGATAGTATTCGGCGAGACCCAAGGATTGACGAATGTGAGTAGGAGTAGTAGGGGTTTCCCATTTGCTAATGGCTTCGATTTTTGCGGGGTCGACCTTAATGCCTTGGTCGCTTACGACATGACCGAGAAATTGAACTTTCTTCAACCAAAATTCACACTTGGAGAATTTGGCATAGAGTCGTTCTTGTCTCAAGAGTTCGAGCACAAGTCGAAGGTGTTGTTCGTGCTCTTCTTCGCCTTTAGAATAGACCAAAATATCATCAATGAACACGATAACGAATTTGTAGAGGTATGGTCTAAACACACGGTTCATAAGGTCCATGAACATCGCCTGTGCATTAGTGAGACCAAATGGCATTACAAGAAATTCATAACTACCATAACGAGTCCGGAAAGCAGTTTTGGAGACATCTTCCCCCTTAACCCTTAGTTGATGATAACCTGAGCGGAGATCGATTTTTGAATATATACAAGACCCTTGTAGTTGATCAAAGAGGTTATCAATGCGTGGAATAGGATATTGGTTCTTAACCATCAATTTATTTAGTTCAAGATAATCCATGCACATTCGTAGGGATCCATCTTTCTTCTTAACGAACAAAATAGGAGCGCCCCATGGTGAATGGCTAGGTTGGATAAAACCACGGTTAAGTAGTTCTTGGATTTGACTTTGTAATTCTTACATCTCGGATGGAGAAAGTCTATACGGTGCACGTGCTACGGGTGCAGCTCCCTGAATAAGATCGATTTGGAATTCAACCGGTCGATGAGGTGGAAGACCCGTCAATTCGTCGGGAAATACATCGGAAAAGTCACTAACAATTGGCACATCATCGATATGCTTCTCATCGGTCTCAACTTTCTTAACGTAAGCTAGAATCACGAAACAACCTTTGCGAAGTAATTTTCTAACTTTAAGGCACGAGACGAGGTTGAGTCCGGTGCAAATCTTATCGCCATAGACAATCAAGGGTTCACCATTCTCGATAGGAATTCAGATTGCATTAAGATCACAAAAGATGTGAGATTTCATTTTGACTAACCAATTCATACCGATTATTACATCAAAGCTCCCTAGTTCCATGGGTATCAAGTCAATTTCAAATTCTTTACCCAAAATGTTTAATGTACACCCCCGGTAATATGTGTCGGCACTTAATAAGTTCCTGTTGGCCACCTTAATGGCATAAGTAGTATCTAGGGGAAGTGGTGGAGTGCAAATAGTATGAGTCAAAGCCTTGGATACAAAACATTTATCGACACCCGAATCGAATAAGCAAGAAACATAGGAGTTATTGAGAAGAAATGTACCCGTGACTAGTTCTTTGTCATCCCGGGCCTCTTGGGCGTTAATGTTGAAATCTCGGTCGTGTGTATTGAGGTTGTCTTTCTTCTTTGGGCATGCATCCCTATAATGGCCCGTTTGGCCACATCCGAAACAAACACCCGGTTTTGGTGCATTGGGTCCCTTTTGAGTGACGGGAGCGGTATTCCTACAATCGTTGGCCACATGGCCACTTCTTTGACATTTGTTGCAAAATGGCTTGCCACATTCACCATAATGATGTTTGTGGCACTTGTTACAAAACGGTTTATTCCCGGCATAACTTTTCCTATTGTCGGAGGTGAAAGGCTTCTTAGCAGGGTTGTTGTTGTTGTTACTTGATTGGGGGACTTCTCACTTTCTTTTATTGCCACCCGATTTATCCTCGGCCTTAGATACCGGTACTACAATTTCGTCCACCTTTTCTATAAATTAGCGGGCCATCTTCAAAGCTTCTTGGTGGTTAGCGGGTTTGGATGACATTACTCCATGTTTGATACTCTTTGGGAGACCATCCATATAAAGTTCAACCCTTAGAGACTTGGGGTTCACAAGGTTTAGGCACATCAAGGCTAGTTCGGAAAATCGTTGATTATAGGCCATGAGGTCATTTCCGATCGCTTTTAAACTTCTTGGCTCTTGTTCGAGCTTTCGGGTCTCTTCACGTGGGAAGTATTCGATGATCATCTTTTCCCTTAAATCGACCCAAGAGAGTGCATGGGCCTCATCGGTACCCACCAATTGCACATAGGTGTTTCACCAAGTGAGGGCGACACGAGCAAAAGTGTGAGTGGAGTATTTGACCTTGTCTTGGTCTCGACAATTGCTTATACTAAAGACGGCTTCCGTTTGCTAAAACCATCGGGTGATCATAACCAGTCCCTCGGTTCCATCGAAAGTGTGAGGTTTGCACCCCATCAAGTTCTTGTAGGAGCACCCTTCGCTTGAATTACCGGCTCCTTGATTGTTGTTGTTGTGGTTGTTGTTATTGTTGTTGTTGGAGGAGTGACCGGCCATGGTCGCATCCACAGCGGTGGCTATCATTCATTGTAGAGCTTGTTCGGGTGTTTCATGGCGTGGTACATGGTGAGGAGGCATTGTTCCTTCAAAACACAAGAATATCGTTGATTAGTATTCTTAATAATACTAACCGTGATATGGAATAAGGATAGAGAGAAAATTTTCCTTGACTCGCCTTAAATTCTTTATGTCATAATGTCGGAACGTCCATATGAGTCACCGTTGTAGTGACCCGAACTTTTCCATATTTATATATATATATATATATATATATATATATATATATATATATATATATATATATATATATATATATATTAAAAGAAATTGTTATTTTACATGATTAAGTGTTTCCAACATGTTAAGCAATCAAACTTGTTAAGACTTGATTAATTGAAATAAGTTTCATATAGACAATTGACCACCCAAGTTGACCGGTGATTCACGAACGTTAAAACTTGTAAAAACTATATGATGACATATATGGTTATATATATAGTTAACATGATATTATGATAAGTAAACATATCATTAAGTATATTAACAATGAACTACATATGTAAAAACAAGACTACTAACTTAATATTTCGAAACGAGACATATATGTAACGATTATCGTTGTAACGACATTTAACTGTATATATATCATACTAAGATATATTATATATCATAATATCATGATAATATAATAATTTAACATCTCATTTGTTATAATAAATAATGGGTTAACAACATTCAACAAGATCGTTAACCTAAAGGTTTCAAAACAACATTTACATGTAACGACTAACGATGACTTAACGACTCAGTTAAAATGTATATACATGTAGTGTTTTAATATGTATTCATACACTTTTGAAAGACTTCAAGACACTTATCAAAATACTTCTATTTAACAAAAATGCTTACAATTACATCCTCGTTCAGTTTCATCAACAATTCTACTCGTATTCACCCGTATTCGTACTCATACAATACACAGCTTTTAGATGTATGTACTATTGGTATATACACTCCAATGATCAGCTCTTAGCAGCCCATGTGAGTCACCTAACACATTTGGGAACTACCATTTGGCAACTAGCATAAAATATCTCATAAAATTATAAAAATATGAGTAATCATTCATGACTTATTTACATGAAAACAAAATTACATATCTTTTATATCTAATCCATACACCAACGACCAAAAACACCTACAAACACTTTCATTCTTCAATTTTCCTCATCTAATTGATCTCTCTCAAGTTCTATCTTCAAGTTATAAGTGTTCTTCATAAATTCCAAAAGTTCTAGTTTCATAAAATCAAGAATACTTCCAAGATTGCAAGTTTACTTCCAAGTTTTCTAAATCCATTCCAAGTAATCATCCAAGATCAAGAAACCTTTGTTACTTACAGTAGGTTATCTTTCTAATACAAGGTAATAATCATATTCAAACTTTAATTCAATTTCTATAACTATAACAATCTTATTTCGAGTGGAAATCTTACTTGAAATTGTTTTCGTGTCATGATTCTGCTTCAAGAACTTTCAAGCCATCCAAGGATCCTTTGAAGCTAGATCTATTTTTCTCATTTCCAGTAGGTTTATCCAAGGAACTTGAGGTAGTAATGATGTTCATAACATCATTCTATTCATACATATAAAGCTATCTTATTCGAAGGTTTAAACTTGTAATCACTAGAACATAGTTTAGTTAATTCTAAACTTGTTCGCAAATAAAAGTTAATCCTTCTAACTTGACTTTTAAAATCAACTAAACACATGTTCTATATCTATATTATATGCTAACTTAATGATTTAAAACATGGAAACACGAAAAACACCGTAAAACCGGATTTACGCCGTCGTAGTAACGCCGCGGGCTGTTTTGGGTTAGTTAATTAAAAACTAATATAAACTTTGATTTAAAAGTTGTTATTCTGAGAAAATGATTTTTATTATGAACATGAAACTATATCCAAAAATTATGGTTAAACTCAAAGTGGAAGTATGTTTTCTAAAATGGTCATCTACACGTCGTTCTTTCGACTGAAATGACTACCTTTACAAAAACGACTTGTAACTTATTTTTCCAACTATAAACCTATACTTTTTCTGTTTAGATTCATAAAATAAAGTTCAATATGAAACCATATCAATTTGATTCACTCAAAACGAATTTAAAATGAAGAAGTTATGGGTAAAACAAGATTGGATAATTTTTCTCATTTTAGCTACGTGAAAATTGGTAACAAATCTATTCCAACCATAACTTAATCAACTTGTATTGTATATTTTGTAATCTTGAGATACCATAGACACGTATACAATGTTTCGACCTATCATGTCGACACATCTATATATATTTCGGAACAACCATAGACACTCTATATGTGAATGTTGGAGTTAGCTATACAGGGTTGAGGTTGATTCCAAAATATATATAGTTTGAGTTATGATCAATACTGAGATATGTATACACTGGGTCGTGGATTGATTCAAGATAATATATATCGATTTATTTCTGTACATCTAACTGTGGACAACTAGTTGTAGGTTACTAACAAGGACAGCAGACTTAATAAACTTAAAACATCAAAATGTATTAAAAGTGTTGTAAATATATTTTGAACATACTTTGATATATATGTACATATTTGTTATAGGTTCGTGAATCGACCAGTGGCCAAGTCTTACTTCCCGACGAAGTAAAAAAAAATCTGTGAAAGTGAGTTATAGTCCCACTTTTAAAATCTAATATTTTTGGGATGAGAATACATGCAGGTTTTATAAATGATTTACAAAATAGACACAAGTACGTGAAACTACATTCTATGGTTGAATTATCGAAATCGAATATGCCCCTTTTTATTAAGTCTGGTAATCTAAGAATTAGGGAACAGACACCCTAATTGACGCGAATCGTAAAGATAGATCTATTGGGCCTAACAAACCCCATCCAAAGTACCGGATGCTTTAGTACTTCGAATTTTATATCATATCCGAAGGGTGTCCCGGAATGATGGGGATATTCTTATATATGCATCTTTTTAATGTCGGTTACCAGGTGTTCACCATATGAATGATTTTTATCTCTATGTATGGGATGTGTATTGAAATATGAAATCTTGTGGTCTATTGTTACGATTTGATATATATAGGTTAAACCTATAACTCACCAACATTTTTGTTGACGTTTAAAGCATGTTTATTCTCAGGTGAATACTAAGAGCTTTCACTGTTGCATACTAAAATAAGGACAAGATTTGGAGTCCATGTTTGTATGATATTGTGTAAAAACTGCATTCAAGAAACTGATTTCGATGTAACATATTTGTATTGTAAACCATTATGTAATGGTCGTGTGTAAACAGGATATTTTAGATTATCATTATTTGATAATCTACGTAAAGCTTTTTGAACCTTTATTTATGAAATAAAGGTTATGGTTTGTTTTAAAAATGAATGCAGTCTTTGAAAAACGTCTCATATAGAGGTCAAAACCTCGCAACGAAATCAATTAATATGGAACGTTTTTAATCAATAAGAACGGGACATTTCAGTTGGTATCAGAGCGTTGGTCTTTGAGAACCAGAAAATTTGCATTAGTGTGTCTTATCGAGTTTGTTAGGATGCATTAGTGAGTCTGGACTTCGACCGTGTTTTCTTTAAAAATGATTGCTTAACATTTTTGTTGGAAACTATATATTATTAACATGTATATATTATGTGATATATTAATCTCTTAACATGTTTGATATTATGTGATAGATGTCTACCTCTAGCACAAATCCTATTGACTCACCTAATAATAACGAAGAGTCGAATATATATTGGACTGATTCACAAGTTCCCGAAGAAGAACCGGAAGAAGAATCAGAACCGGAAGAGGAGGAACCGGAGGAGGAAATAGAACCGGTGGGGGAAATAATAAAACGGTTAAGTAAAAGAAAATCCTCAACCAACCGACCAAGGTTAATTATGGTCAATGGTGTTTCCGCCAAGGAAGCAAAATATTGGGAGGATTACCAATTCTCCGATGAATCGGATTCCGACGAGAATTCTGATGATCTTATAGAAATTACCCCAACTGAATTTAAAAAGGCAAAAGAAAATAATAAGGGAGAGGGCATAATAATAGAGAAATCTAATAACCCCCGAAGCCCTTAAGTTGTAACAATGACCCGGGAACCTCTAAACCACCAGGTTTTTCTAAACCGTTGTATAAAACGACAGCTCGTATTAGGGGAACATCATATATCCCTAGAAACTTGGCAAAACGAACCAAAACCGAAGAAGAAGAAACAAGCGAGTCAGAATAAGATAGTTATATTCGTGTGGTGTAATATATGTAATATAGTGTGCTTATGCTTTATGATATATGTAAAAATTGCTTGTATTAATAAGTATTGTTTTTTATGAATCTAACTCTTGTCTATTTTACAGTATAAAAACACAAAATGGATAGACAACCCAATATTTAAGAGACCTACCCGGAGACATGATTGATGAAATCTGGTCTAGAGTCGGTCAGAATTCTTCGGCACAACTATTTACGGCGAAATCAGTTTGTAAGACATTCGAAGAACGTTCCAAGAATGTCTTGGTTTATAAGAGACTTTCGTTTGAAAGATGGGGGATATCACATTGGGAAACCCATAAGTTACGATGTGTTTACTTTGACGCATATATTGCGGGGAACCCAAATGCTATTTTACGCAACGGGTTAAGAAATTATTTTGACTCAATGTATCCGAATATAGGACTTCATGATTTAGAAAAAGCGGCTAACATGCAACATAAAGAAGCATGCTATGCTTACGGGTTAGTAATGTTCGCTTCTCACCAAAGTGAGAAAAAGAACATCGGGCTACAACTATTAAACAAAACGTTTCCACAAGTGACGGAGTCGGTAATTGGGGTAAGAAATGAGGTTTTTAGGTTATTACGAGACTGTTGGTCATTACGTAACCCTCGTCCCTTTGACGACGTTACAACACGCTGTCTTATCAACGGCCATAATGGTTATGTTCCGCAAGACCAAGGATGGGAAGTAGTCCTAGTAAAACCAGAATGCATGACTTGTTTCTGGACGTATGAATTACGTGTCTTTATTGCCTTTGCTGAACGACTTGTGTACTAGCTAGAATTATCTTGACAACTATCTTGTATCAAAGTTATTGTGTGCTATATTTCATGCTTTATGTAAAATAAGCGGTATTGTAAGTTTGTAAAATATTGTATAAAAGTTTGAACGCGAAATATTATTATAATCAGTTTTTCATATAGAATTGTAGTAGTTGAATTGTATATTAGCTACTAAGTATGAACTTAACGGGTAGGTACTACCCGAATTTAAACTTATAAAACGCTAATATGAAGAAAAAGCTTTTATAAATGAGTTCATATTATGCTACGAAATACTATTAACTACTCTTAATATTCTGTATGATTAACTTGTTCCATTTGACTATTTTGAAGGAAATGGCACCGACTACTCGACACACCGTGAATATGAATGAAGAGGAATTCCGTACTTTTCTAGATTCAAACATAGCCGCAGTACAGGCTGCGCTACATACCAACAATAACCTTGGATCTAGCAGTACAGGAAATCGTGTAGGATGCACCTACAAAGAATTCACTGCCTGCAAACCTTTGGAATTTGATGGAACCGAAGGACCGATCGGATTGAAACGGTGGACCGAGAAGGTCGAATTGGTGTTTGCCATAAGTAAGTGTACTGAAGAGGACAAAGTGAAGTACGCTACGCATACCTTCACAGATTATGCGTTAACATGGTGGAATACCTATCTAGAGCAAGTGGGACAAGATGATGCGTACGCACTACCGTGTTCAGCATTCAAGCACTTGATGAACGAGAAGTACCGTCCCAGAACCGAGGTCAATAAGCTCAAGACAGAACTTAGAGGGTTACGAACCCAAGGATTTGATATTACCACGTACGAAAGACGATTCACAGAATTGTGCCTATTGTGTCCGCGAGCGTTCGAAGATGAGGAAGAGAAGATCGACGCGTTTGTGAAAGGATTACCGGAAAGAATCCAAGAAGATATAAGTTCACACGAGCCCGCCTCCATACAACAGGCAAGTAGAATGGCTCACAAACTAGTGAACCAGATTGAGGAAAGAATTAAAGAACAGACGGCTGAAGAGGCCAATGTGAAGCAAGTCAAAATAAAGTGGGATGGCTCCATTTTATTGCGATGGCCAAATTTTAGCTACAATGTGGTGCATTTACTAATTATCCTATTAGTTATAAAAATAAAAAAACTTATATAAGTTGTCCAATTAATAGACTTTTCTGCTTTTACCCACGTTTCGAATAGCCAAAAGATGCAGCAGGGAGCCAGAACCCTTTAAATCGGAAGCTCACAACTCAGCCACTAACAAATCCAACTATTACTACGAAGCAGAAAATTGTCAACGTCCATTAATTTAACCACTTAAATAATTTTTCTTTCCGTTTGAGATATTAGATAAGAAATAGAGAAAATTTCTAAGTCCTAAAAACTAAAGCGTCGAGAAATAAGAAAGAAAAAGAATGCGCGTCGAAAAACGTCGAAAAATAAAAATAAGAAAATAGCGCGTCGTAACTTAAAAGTCTAAAAATTATATCTAAAAAGTTGCGCCTAAAGGTCTAAAGGTAAATGCAATTTTATTCAGAAAACGGCAATTACTTAAAGGCACTAAAATCTATTTAAAACTAAAGCGAAAAACGGCGTCGCAAAATTCTAAAGCACCTAAATCTTAGTCTAAAGAAAAAGCACTTAAGGGATTTTACGGCAAAGCCTAAAAATCTAAGAATAAAAATAAGCTACGGCAAAATACTAGAACTTAAAACTAGCTACGAACAATAAATATACAATATTACGATTAAACGATTAAAAAGATACAATATATAAAAATAAAATTAAAGATATAAAAATTATAATTTTTATAAAAATATTATTTTTATATTATTTATTTTATAAAAGTATTAATTTATATATATATATTTAATAATACTAATTAATATTTAAAATACAAATTAATTTAAAAACTAAAACTAAATATTAATATTAAATATAAACTTAATTAAGTTTTAATAATAATAATTAAATTATACTCGTAATAAATGCCAAATTAGGGTTCTGGGTGCGTCTATCAGGGTGGCTCCGCGAGTCGCGGTGCCACGTAGCAGAAAATCTCCGCAAGTCGCGGAGTTTGCAAATTCAAACGTGTACCAAGCTTTACTTCGACAGGTTCCGTTTTTAATATATTTTTTATTTTCTGTTTAAATATTTATATAAAATATTTATAAAAACTAAATAAAACTTATATTTTTTAAAAAAAATAAGATACTTTATAATTTTATAAAAATCTTAAAAATAGATTTATATATATATATTTTTTTTTCGTTTGGTTTTTAATTTTTTTATTTTTTTTTATTTTTGATATTTAAAAAAATGTATTTTTACAAAAATTAAATTAAACTTAATAAAAATCTCTTTTTTTTATGTGTGGTGTTTTGCTTCGGCGTTCCCCGGCAGCGGCGCCAAAAACTTGATGTCGTAGCGTGGGGGTATGAAATAGTTTATATTTTACTAGGAAAAACTATTAAATACGATACATTTTTACACAAGTTTTAATTATTTATTTACAAAATGGATATACCTAAACCTTGCTACAACACTATAGGCAGTGTACCTAATCGTAGAGTAGTATAGTTTTTAGTAAGTCCGTTCGTTCCACAGGGAACGGGCTTATTGCACACTATATTTTAAACAATTATATTCGTACAAAATATATTATATTAATAATATATAAAAGGGGGTTTTACCGTTTAATGACCGGTTTGTCGATTTTATATTTTAAACGAAGCGTAAAGTAAATGACGATATTTAACTAACAATATAAAATAAATAACAATAATTAAAATGACAATAAATAAAAGTACGAGGAAAAATGAAATAAAAAAATATATTATGCTTATTTAAGCTTCCGTAACCATGATGTTTGACGTTTTGATTATTTATTACCCTGGGTTAATTGTCCTTTGTCCTGGATTATTTGATAAGTCCATCTGGTTTTTGTCCATAACAGTCCATCAGTCATAAATATAAAGTGCGAGTATCCTCGTCAAATTATCCTTATACCCGAAGTCAAATATTCCAACTAATTGGGGACTTAAACTGTAACAAAGTTTTAATACTTTGTTTAATAATTACATCAGGATATCAACTGCGTGTAATCCAAGGTTTTAATACTTTGTTATCAATTATGCCAAATGTCCTTGTACATAATTTCACCCCTATTTTAATAATTTTAGTAACTATTAATCCATTCACGTGTCCGGTTAAATGAACGATTATTCGTACATATAAATACCCGGCCATCGTGTCCGATCGAGTGTATATGGTTATTTATAGGTACGTCCAATTGTAAATCTTTATATTAAAATTAACAAACTATCATTTAGCTAAACAAATATAAAGCCCATTAATAGCCCATAGTCTAATTTCCACAAGTGTCGTTCTTTTGTCCAAACCCCAATTATGGTACAAAGCCCAATTACCCAATTTTAGATATTTTTAGCCCAACATCATGATTACTTCGGATTAAATAAGCATAATAATAACTTAGCTACGAGACATTAATGTAAAAAGGAGAACATAACTTACATTGAGTATTTTTCGCGTAGTGTTACACGGTCAGAATTTCGACTTCAAAACCCGTAAAATAACTTTTACATAACCCAAACTAATCTAATATAACACTAATCTATACTAAATATATATATATATATATATATATATATATATATATATATATATATATATATATATATATATATATATATATATATATATTTATTTATATTATACTACAGAGTATTATTATTATTTATTATTTATATATAAACTCGGCAGAATGCATGGCCTTTTATAGGCGTTTTGATTTCTGACAGCTTCGCGAGTCGTGGAGTTTTTGGCCTTCAAACTCCACGAGTCGTGGAGTTTGATTTCTGACAGCTCCGCTAGTCGTGGAGTTTTTGGCCTTCAAACTCCGCGAGTCGTGGAGTTTGATTTTTCAGCTCACAATTTTTTGGATCTTAGCTTGTCGACGTAATTAAATAATAATATAATATATAAATAATTTTAAGAATTATTTAAATATTATATTTTATTTATGTGCATAGTTGACTTGTAATTTTTGCACCGTTGCGTCGCGCGTTGAGTGTTGACTCATGTCCCGGTTCCGGATTTTAAAACGTCCTTTCGTATAATTTAATATCTTGTACTTTGCGTTCCACAACTTGTACTTTTGTCATTTTTAGACGTTTCTTATCAATAAATTGAACCACTTGGATTGTATCTTGTACATTTGAGCTTTTTGGTTATTTGCGTCTTCAAATCGTCGTTTTCGCCTTTTGTCTTCGCACTTATTTAATATAAACGATTACAACTTAAAATAGGACAATTACAACTAAATAATTTACATATTGGGAGGATATTGCTACTAAATATATGTGCACATTTGAAAGGCGGTTTACAGTCCCACATGACTATGAAAATGTAGATCCTTAAGGAAATTGGATCTTTATGAAAATATTTGATCTTTTGAAAATTCAATCTAGCTTTTACCCTAGATAAGTTTTCCGGAATAACCCTTCACCGGTGTTTGCAAAATTTTTTTTTTTTTTGTGGGTTGTGTGGGTTTCAGATTTGAAAATTTTAGCTCAACACTTGTGGTTTTGTGTTACCCACTTGCTAACCTTGTATTGGGAAAGCAACACGTCCAGTATACTTGTCCCGTATATTACCTTTCGGCAAACTACCGTCCGGTTGTAAAGGAAAGCGATGAACAAGAAACTGTTAAGGCAATGTCTAATGACATGCATTTAATTATGGTCTATAACGTGTCGGACGCAATTACTATCCTTTGTAGGAGCAATAGTAAAGATCATCCTATAATTTTTTCGGTCTGGCACAAGGTCCTGTCTTTGACCATGCTATGCAACCACCGTTCTTACGGTTGACACCCAATTTGGTTCAGGTGACCTAATGAATTCCAGGTGAATTCCTAGGATTTTACGTTCAATGGTAATGAACGTATTGAAAATAGGTTTTCAGAAAACAAATCGGTTTGTAACTTTTGATCAAAATATTTTCTCGTTCAAGCTCGAGTTTAGATATCATGGAATTCCATGAGTTTGAATTCTCAATCTTTAAGGTCAATCTCAAGGATTGAGTAATATCAGTCTTAAAAGCTGATTTTTGATCTTTTAAGGAGATTATACTTTCTGGGGATCTGATTCATTAGTCTTATCAAGCTAATTTGCACGGTGCCCCCCCATTGTACGAGATAAATTCTTCTCATGGTTAGGATAAATCTGACCACCTGGCAACCCTGTTTGATGCTGAGGTCCGTGGATTTCCTGCTAATTTTAGAGATGACTTTTCTAGATTTTTCGTCAACCTACAGCTGGTCTGGACGACAATTTCTTGACCTAAATCAAGGAGCGCGTGTCTTTTTCGGAAGACTTTACTTCCTTTTAATGATGGAATTGATTCATCGTGTAGATCCATCTTTTCTTTTCTTTCATCGGGTAAAATAGTTAATTTAGTCCAAAACAAAAGCATCTGCAATAAACTTTACAGAAACATGTGCTAGATAGTTTTTAATTGAATAACTAGGTACATTCTCCCCACACTTAGTTTCTTTCTTTGCCTTTTTATTCTCCTTTATTCCATTTTAAATGAATTCAAGCGTTTTAGGGTGTTTCTTAATTTATGTCCTTTCCGAGGTAACGATAATTTTGGTATTAACACCTAGTTTTCACCGTTCATAAATATATATAAACACGATTTTAAATTCATTTAGTTGAAAATTTTTCAAATTTTTATAAAATTTGGCAAATAAACCAAGTATAAACCCGAGAGAATTTATAACCCTTCCCCACACTTGAGATCATGCAATGCCCTCATTTGCATGAAATCAGACTCTAATTATAAATTCATGAGGGTGATAAGTGTAGAAAAGTGATTAAAAATACCCAGTTTGTAATTACAAAGCTCGTCGAATGATAGATGGCGCGCCTCATCATTCATTCCTTCTTGTTTTATCACACATGTTTTTTTTTTCAAAAACGGCTACTTTTCTGAACTGTTTACTAATATTTGAAAAAGCGTCTTTTACCCTAATCATGCATTTTTATTAACGAGTTATGCACTAACCCGAACCCCGAATTTAACGTTAAGTGGGGTTAAACTTCCCCACACTTAGCTGACAACATGTGAAGTCGGTAGAATGAGTTCCACGAATTAAAGTAGTGAGCCAGTTATTTACATTTCGGGTGGTGTATAATATATCAATGGGTTTAAAGTTTAGACTCACCAGATCATCACTACTTAATTCTTCTTTAAGTGTAGCTTTTAGTAAATGGATATGTCTCTTTTCTGGTTCTTGGTCAAATGGATCGATATACACCGACATACTTATTTCTATAGGGTGGACAATTCCTAATATTTCCTTCCTTTTATTCTCAGGATCAAAGTTTTCACCTCTATTACCCAATTGGGTGAAATTCGAGGTGTCATTATCTATTACAGCTCGTAGTTCATTTCCGGTGGATGACTCGTCTATTGAGAATATTGGGTTGGAAGGTTGTGGAATGGTGAAGTTCGGTTTGGCCTCGGGGGTAAAATTTTCAACGTTAAGGTATTCCCAAGAGTATCAATTTGTCACCCTTACTTCTTATTTATCCATTGATGGATCGATGATTTCGTCGGTAGAGGCTAATGTGTCGATATGTTGTGAAATTGGTAAGACTGAATAAAAAGTATCATCGGGATAATTGGTGATTTCGGAGCTCTCGAATTCATCAAAATTCGATGATATGAGATTTTCTTGCACAATACTCCTCAGATCAACAGGTGTGTAGTCTGATAGAGTTTCAGCTTGCCGGTTTACAAACTCTCTCATTTGTTCATTTTGAGCATTGAGTTCTTCGAGTTTGATTTTCATATTGTCTAATAAATTTTCAGACACGTAATTTTCCTCGTCTACTGGTTGTTGAGTTTGGAAATATTCTTGGAAATAATCCCAATTTGAATTGTATTCTTCATAATCATTCCATTCAGGTTCCGTGGGTGCGTAATTTTCCATAGGAACGTAATAATAACATTCCCATGTTGAGTGATAATCTCCACAGATTTCACAACCAGTTATTGTTTCGTCATTCGTGATCCAAGATTGACCGAACGAATTGTCATCAACACCCGTTTGAGAGTATTGATTTAATTGATTTTGAATATCAAAAAGAGTTTCCATAGCCTTGTTTTCAAAATTTTCCATTTTATTGCGATGGCCAAATTTTAGCTACAATGTGGTGCATTTACTAATTATCCTATTAGTTATAAAAATAGAAAAACTTATATAAGTTGTCCAATTAATAGACTTTTCTGCTTTTGCCCACATTTCGAATAGCCAAAAGATGTAGCAGGGAGCCAGAACCCTTTAAATCGGAAGCTCACAACTCAGCCACTAACAAATCCAACTATTACTACGAAGCAGAAAATTGTCAACGTCCATTAATTTAACCACTTAAATAATTTTTCTTTCCGTTTGAGATATTAGATAAGAAATAGAGAAAATTTCTAAGTCCTGAAAACTAAAGCGTCGAGAAATAAGAAAGAAAAAGAATGCGCGTCGAAAAACGTCGAAAAATAAAAATAAGAAAATAGCGCGTCGTAACTTAAAAGTCTAAAAATTATATCTAAAAAGTTGCGCCTAAAGGTCTAAAGGTAAATGCAATTTTATTCAGAAAACGGCAATTACTTAAAGGCACTAAAATCTATTTAAAACTAAAGCGAAAAACGGCGTCGCAAAATTCTAAAGCACCTAAATCTCTGTCTAAAGAAAAAGCACTTAAGGGATTTTACGGCAAAGCCTAAAAATCTAAAAATAAAAATAAGCTACGGCAAAATACTAGAACTTAAAACTAGCTACGAACAATAAATATACAATATTACGATTAAACGATTAAAAAGATACAAAATATAAAAATAAAATTAAAGTTATAAAAATTATAATTTTTGTAAAAATATTATTTTTATATTATTTATTTTATAAAAGTATTAATTTATATATATATTTAATAATACTAATTAATATTTAAAATACAAATTAATTTAAAAACTAAATATTAATATTAAATATAAACTTAATTAAGTTTTAATAATAATAATTAAATTATACTCGTAATAAATGCCAAATTAGGGTTCTGGGTGCGTCTATCAGGGTGGCTCCGCGAGTCGCGGTGCCACGTAGCAGAAAATCTCCGTAAGTCGCCGAGTTTGCAAATTCAAACGTGTACCAGGATTTACTTCGACAGGTTCCGTTTTTAATATATTTTTTATTTTCTGTTTAAATATTTATATAAAATATTTATAAAAACTAAATAAAACTTATATTTAAAAAAAAATAAGATACTTTATAATTTTATAAAAATCTTAAAAATAGATTTATATATATATATTTTTTTTCGTTTGGTTTTTAATTTTTATTTTTTTTATTTTTGATATTTAAAAAAAATGTATTTTTACAAAAATTAAATAAAACTTAATAAAAATCTCTTTTTTTTTATGTGTGGCGTTTTACTTCGGCGTTCCCCGGCAGCGGCGCCAAAAACTTGATGTCGTAGCGTGGGGGAATGAAATAGTTTATATTTTACTAGGAAAAACTATTAAATACGATACATTTTTACACAAGTTTTAATTATTTATTTACAAAATGGATATACCTAAACCTTGCTACAACACTATAGGCAGTGTACCTAATCGTAGAGTAGTATAGTTTTTAGTAAGTCCGGTTCGTTCCACAGGGAACGGGCTTATTGCACACTATATTTTAAACAATTATATTCGTACAAAATATATTATATTAATAATATATAAAAGGGGGTTTTACCGTTTAATGACCGGTTTGTCGATTTTATATTTTAAACGAAGCGTAAAGTAAATGACGATATTTAACTAACAATATAAAATAAATAACAATAATTAAAATGACAATAAATAAAAGTACGAGGAAAAATGAAATAAAAAAATATATTATGCTTATTTAAACTTCCGTAACCATGATGTTTAACGTTTTGATTATTTATTACCCTGGGTTAATTGTCCTTTGTCCTGGATTATTTGATAAGTCCATCTGGTTTTTGTCCATAACAGTCCATCAGTCATAAATATAAAGTGCGAGTATCCTCGTCAAATTATCCTTATACCCGAAGTCAAATATTCCAACTAATTGGGGACTTAAACTGTAACAAGGTTTTAATACTTTGTTTAATAATTACATCAGGATATCAACTGCGTGTAATCCAAGGTTTTAATACTTTGTTATCAATTATGCCAAATGTCCTTGTACATAATTTCACCCCTATTTTAATAATTTTAGTGACTATTAATCCATTCCCGTGTCCGGTTAAATGAACTATTATTCGTACATATAAATACCCGGCCATCGTGTCCGATCGAGTGTATATGGTTATTTATAGGTACGTCCAATTGTAAATCTTTATATTAAAATTAAAAAACTATCATTTAGCTAAACAAATATAAAGCCCATTAATAGCCCATAGTCTAATTTCCACAAGTGTCGTTCTTTTGTCCAAACCCCAATTATGGTACAAAGCCCAATTACCCAATTTTAGATATTTTTAGCCCAACATCATGATTACTTCGGATTAAATAAGCATAATAATAACTTAGTTACGAGACATTAATGTAAAAAGGAGAACATAACTTACATTGAGTATTTTTCGCGTAGTGTTACACGGTCAGAATTTCGACTTCAAAACCCGTAAAATAACTTTTACATAACCCAAACTAATCTAATATAACACTAATCTATACTATATATATATATATATATATATATATATATATATATATATATATATATATATATATATATATATATATATATATATATTATATATTTATTTATATTATACTACAGAGTATTATTATTATTTATTATTTATATATAAACTCGGCAGAATGCATGGCCTTTTATAGGCGTTTTGATTTCTGACAGCTCCGCGAGTCGTGGAGTTTTTGGCCTTCAAACTCCGCGAGTCGTGGAGTTTGATTTTTCAGCTCACAATTTTTTGGATCTTAGCTTGTCAACGTAATTAAATAATAATATAATATATAAATAATTTTAAGAATTATTTAAATATTATATTTTATTTATGTGCATAGTTGACTTGTAATTTTTGCACCGTTGCGTCGCGCGTTGAGAGTTGACTCATGTCTCGGTTCCGGATTTTCGAACGTCCTTTCGTATAATTTAATATCTTGTACTTTGCGTTCCACAACTTGTACTTTTGTCATTTTTAGACGTTTCTTATCAATAAATTGAACCACTTGGATTGTATCTTGTACATTTGAGCTTTTTGGTTATTTGCGTCTTCAAATCGTCGTTTTCGCCTTTTGTCTTCGCACTTATTTAATATAAACGATTACAACTTAAAATAGGACAATTACAACTAAATAATTTACATATTGGGAGGATATTGCTACTAAATTAAGTTTGAGCAGAGGGGTATATAAAATAGTTATTAAATCCAAAAAATTACAAGTCAACTATGCACATAAATATAATATAATATTTAAATAATTCTTATAATTATTTATATATTATATAATATATTATAAACCGTCGGCAAGAAAGGCTCCAAACTTGTGTGAGCTGTAAAAGCAAACTCCGCAAGTTGCGGAGTTTGCAGTGCAAAAATTACGCGAGTCGCGGAGCCCCAAATTTAGAAACTGCCTATAAAGCTCGCGCATTCTGATCGTAAAAATATAACATATATATCCATCCTCTCTATATCTATACGTAAATATTTATATTTATATTTTAATTTTACTTTTAATTTTAATTTTAATTTTAATCCTAATAATAAGGGTATGTTAGCGAATGTTGTAAGGGTGTAAGTCGAAATTCTGTCCGTGTAACGCTACGTTATTTTTAATCATTGTAAGTTATGTTCAACCTTTTTAAAAATATATATATATATATATATATATATATATATATATATATATATATATATATATATATATATATATATATATATATATACAAACTCCGCGACTCGCGGAGTTTGAAAGGGAAAAACACCGCGACTCGCGGAGTTCTAAAAATACCGGAAAAAAAATAAAAGGGGCAGAACTGATCAGTCCCCAACCCACACCACACATACAGCGAAAATACTGCGCAAAAACCCCGAAAAAACACCCCCAAAATCACAATTTTTAACCGTTAATCATCAAATCTTTTACTAAAATCATGTTAAGAAGGATGCTATCAAGGAATTACTCAAGAAAAACGGTAAATTTCTACACCTAAACACCATTTAATCCAAAAATTAGTGTTCTTGAGCAATTTTATACCCAATTTGATTTTGATGCTTTTTAGTGTAATTATACTTAAATTGTTTATGTATTATGCTTGTATAACCTAGATTGATGCTATTTAACATGATTAGAAGCCTTAAACTTCAAATTTTGAGTAATCTAGGGTTTGTGTTCTTGAGCAATTTGGGGCTTTTTGATATAAACAGGTTATGGCCGATTTTTGTCATGAATTGTTGCTAAATTAAGTAGTGTAACATGTTTAGGTAGTTAAATGATCCAAACTTTAAGCCTAAACATGATTTTGAGAATTAAAGTGGACTTTTTCAAGTCTAAAATTCATGAACTTGATTTTTGAGAGATAATGCCATTTGAAACTTGTTTAATTGCTAGTAATGATTATTTTGACATGTTATTTGAGTTGAATGCTTATGAACTTGGCGAACATTTTCGTATATGCTTATTTGAAAAAGTGTAGATTTGATAAAAATGTGAAAATGAGCTTAAATTTGATATAAATTGATCATGTCATTGTAATTATTTTAATTGATGATTTTGCTGACACTAATGCATATTTGGATGCACAAAAATTGTGTTTGATGTGTTTTGCAGACTGAAAGGGGTGAATCTGCATCCCAAGCTCGCAATGCTCCTGCTGAGAATGCGGAACAACAGGAGGTGGATAACTACTACAAGCAAGATATACCTCATCCAGTCATGACATTTTCTGATATGCACTTGGAAGATTTGCACCCGAACCTGAGATTTGACAGACTTTGGATAGATTATCCAAAATACCAAAGGGGTTTGCATACTCTTCATTCTAAAGTTGTTGAGGTACCTAGGGTCATAGAATGGGGACCATTAGAAGCTGTAGAATTGGCCGGGCCAATTAGGGAATTACTTGCACAAAGGTATGGTAATTCTACTTTTAACGACTGGGTACGTTTATTCACCATGCATAGACCTGTATATAAATTATGGTGTGAGGAATTGTTGTGTAGTATAGAATTAAATGATCTGGTAGCTAGTTTAACCGATCGATCTTTTATTAGATTTTTGTTAGGAGGTTCGATGCGCCACATGTCTTTACTAGACATGGCTCAGGCTTTACGTATATATACGCCTGAGGAGTTAGCATCTGCCGATTGTAGAGGGTTGATACTAAATGGTAGAAAGATAGATGAAAATTTTGATACACATGGTGTATGGAGTCAAATGACAAGCCATCACCGTTTCAAAGGGAAAATTACTCTTATTTGGATATAGATAGAGCTGAATTAAGAGTAATTCATAGGTTTTTAGCTAATTCGATTACACAAAGAGGTAAGAACAAGGAAAAGGTAAATGAACAGGATTTGTTTTACCATATGTGTATTCGAGACCCACAAAGCGCTGTAAGTATACCTTATTGTGTGGGTTATTATTTATCAGCTATTGTTAGGGGGATGAGACCACATAGCATAATAGGAGGTGGTATATTTATTACTTTGATTGCTGAATATCTCGGTGTGGATATACGTCAGGGGGGATTATTAGTCGAAGAACCAGAACCCCGCGATACTATAGGTTTAAATGTATACCATGGTGCGAAAGTTTTGAAGAGGCGAAATAACGCCACAGTACAATACCATGGTAGACATCCACAGGTTGAGAGAAACCAACAACAAGGTAATGTAGGAGGGGGAAATGAAATGCAAGAAACTATATTCCTACTCCAAAGCCCATATTCCCTCCCTGGTCTATAGAGATTCAACCACCGTATCCTACGTATAACCTAGCCGAAGCATTTTATAGCACCTATGGTTATGCATGGAACCCCTATTGGTATCAGTATCATCCCTAGTCTACTTAGTTTTATTTATTTTGTAATTTGTAATGTTGATACGTTTAATACTTATGTTAATATTTTAATAGTTGTTATAATTTTCTAACTTTTATTCTTAGATTTTAATAATTTTTGAATGTGGGGTAATATACCAAACTTCAAAAATATGTATATATGTTTGCAGTTTATCTTATGAACACAACAGGGTAAAACAACGCATTTTCAAAGACTGGCATTAAGTTCAGCAAAGCAACTAATTTTGACGACAAGATGCAAAATATATGTGAAATAACAACAAGATGGAATGAAAAAACGATGTGCACCATTTATCATTCAGCAAGCAAACACAAATATGTTTGGAAACTTTGGTAAAATTTAATCATTTTCACACAAATCACCCTCAATAATTTAAATTGTTACTGATTTCTTGCAAATGAGGGCATTGCAAGATCTTAAGTGTAGGAAGGGGTTAAATTCTTTCGGATTTTAAAATTTTTACTTTATACACTTGGTTACCATTAGAAATACTAGTAAAGTAGTAGTTGTATTAGAATCTAGTGCTCTCTAATAATAAAGAACAGCCCTAGTCTTATATACTGACTACCCAATTCTAGTAAAAATTTTCAAAATTTTCAAATAAATGAACTCAAAATCATGTTTATACATATTTATGAACGATAAAACTAGGTTTTAACACCGAAATTATTGTTACCTCGGAAAGGACATAAATTGAGAAACAACCCAAAATGTTAGAATTCATTTAAAATGGAATAGAGGACAATAAAAAGGAAAATAAAAGCCAAGTGTGGGAAAATTTACCAAGTTATCTTAAACATATGTCACATATATCTGTAACAAATAACTGAAAATACTTTTGCTTTGGACTAAACTAAACTGTTTTACCCGCTGAAAGAAAAGAAGAGATGGATCTACACGATGAATCAATTCCATCATTAAAAGGAAGTAAAGTCTTCCGAAAAAGAAACGCGCTTCTTGATTTAGGTCAGGAAGTTGTCGTCCAGACCAGCTGTAGGTTGACGAAAAACCTAGAAAAGTCATCACTAAAATCAGCAGAAAATCCACGGACCTCAGCATTAAACAGGGTCGCCAAGTGGTCAGATTTATCCTAACCATGAGAAGGATTTATCTCGTACAATGGGGGGCACCATGCAAATTAGTTGGATAAGACTAATGAATCAGATCCCCAGAAAGGATAATCTCCTTAAAGATTAAAAATCAGCTTTTAAGACTGATATTACTCAATCCTTGAGATTGACCTTAAAGATTGAGAATTACAAACTCATGGAATTCAATGATATCTAAACTCGAGCCTCAACGAGAAAATATTTTGATCAAAATTACAAACCAAATTGTTTTCTGAAAACCCATTTTCAATGCGTTCATTACCATTGAACGTAAAATCCTAGGAATTCACCTGGAATTCATTAGGTCACCTGAACCAAATCGGGTGTCAACCGTAAGAACGGTGGTTGCATAGTGGTCAAGGACAGGACCTTGTGCCAAACCTACAAATTATAAGGGTGAGCTTTACTATTGCTCCTACCAAGGATAGTAATTGCGTCTGACACGTTATAGACCATAATTAAAAGCATGTCAGGGGACATTGCCTTAACAGTTGCTTGCTCAACGCTTTCCTTTACAACCGGACGGTAGTTTACCGAAAGATAATATACGGGACAAGTAAACTGGACGTGTTGCTTTTCAAATACAAGGTTAGCAAGTGGGTGACACAAAACCATAAGTTTTGAGCTAAAATTTTCAAATCTGAAACCCACCAAACCCACAAAAATATTTTGCAAACACCGGTGAAGGGTTATTCCGGAAAACTTATCTAGGGTAAAAACTAGATTTAATTTTCAAAAGATCAAATGTTTTCATAAAGATCCAATTTCCTTAATGGATCTAAATTTTTATAGTCATGTGGGACTGTAAACCATATCGTTACTACCATTGTTTATACCGCTGTATAGAAATTACTGATGTACAAAGTGTGAAGAATAAAGAAGTGATTCTAGTATTTCAAGACGATGTTGCTTGAGGACAAGCAACGCTCAAGTGTGGGAATATTTGATAATGCTAAAAACGAACATATATTTCATAGCATTATTCCTCAAGAAAGACAAGCTTTTAGTTGTAATTGTTCTATTTACAAGTGATATTCGTTTAAATAATAAAAGGTGAAGACAAAAGACAGATTCGACGAATTGAAGACGCAAATGACCAAAAAGCTCAAAAGTACAAAATACAATCAAAGAGGTTCCAATTATTGATAAGAAACGTCTCGAAATTACAAGAGTACAAGATTCAAAACGCAAAGTACAAGATATTAAATTGTACGCAAGGACGTTCGAAAATCCGGAACCGGGACCAGAGTCAACTCTCAACGCTCGACGCAACGGACTAAAAATTACAAGTCAACTATGCACATAAATATAATATAATATTTAAATAATTCATATAATTATTTATATATTATATAATATATTATAAACCGTCGGCAAGAAATGCTCCAAACTTGTGTGAGCTGTAAAAGCAAACTCCGCGAGTTGCAGAGTTTGCAGTGCAAAAATTACACGAGTCGCGGAGCCCCAAATTTAGAAACTGCCTATAAAGCTCGCGCATTCTGATCTGTAACACCCATTTTTCAGTTACACGTTATTTCGAGCGTCATTCGAAATACGAGGCATGTAAGTGTATATTTGGATCCCAAATATAATTGGAGTTGATGTTCTAAAACCTTACCATTGGATAGTAAATCTCATTACGTTTCCAACGATATTTGATTCGTCGAAAATGGAGTTACGGTTTGAAAGTTACGACCAAAACAAGTTCAGTTTCAGACTCAGTTCATTGGGACTCCATCCAGACTTTGGGACGCCGTCCAACATTGAAGGTTAGGACGCCGTCCAAGCTTTTTGGGACGCCGTCCAACAATGAAGGTTAGGACGCCGTCCAAGCTTTTTGGACGCCGTCCAGAAGGCCTGACAGGCCAGCAGCTCTATTTTACTCAAATTAAAAGGGGTATTTGGGTCTTTTCACTTGGGGGTCGGTTTTGAGCCATTAAAACTGATCCACTCTTATTCTTATCCCCATTTCACCTTCTCAAACACTCTCATCAAACCCTAGTGAGAGAGAGAGGTTCTAGCGAGAGAGAGTTGGGGATTTGGAGAAGAAGAAGTGTGATTCGGGTCGGGCCTCAAGAGTTAAAGTTGTTCACCTCATTCACGGCTACGTGGTGGTAGTGTTGGTAAGCTCTAAATTCTAATTTCTTTGTTAAGATTATTGTTTGAGTTAAAGTTTGTGCTAGTTAGAGTTATAACCCATTTATTGTGAAGTTTGAGGGTTTTGGGGAAGATTCATGTATGTAAACCCGAATTGGTGACTTAGGTTTTCAATTGATGGAATTGTTAGTTTGGACCTTGCATGTGTTAGTTAAACCTTAGAACACTTGTGTTGACTTGATTTTTGAGTGTAAACCCTAATCTAGGTCAAAATGGGTCGAATGGGTATTTTGGGTCAAGTAAGCTTGATTGGGTGTCAAACTAAGTTATGGGTCAAGATTTGATGAACCAAGTATATAAATGTTGATTCAAGTGTTAAATGGTATTTTGGAAAGTTAGTCACTAGCCGTTAGTGATTAAAGATGTTTTTGGGACTTATGTCAAAATGGGTTGACTTAGATGGGTCAAATTTGGTAATGACTTTAATTTTGGATTAATTGGATGATAAGAAATTTTGGTTAAATTGTACTTGTTGGATGGGTCGGAATTACCACCCGTAGTGATAATTGGTGAAGTCCACTTTACGTGTCTAAATGGGTGGTTTGTGGTGATAGGTGTAAACCCTTGGTTAAGGGTGTCGAAGTCGAATTCTCTCGTAGAGAATGTATGTTGATTGTTTGTATATCTATATGCGTATTATAGGTAAAAGGTTTGCTCGGTTGCTTTTGGAGGCGATTTACGTTTATGACTTGTGCGGGCAATTCGAGGTGAGTGGAATAATTATATGTGTAGGTATATAATGTATCTATTTGTTGTAGCGTGAAATGTGTAGTGTCGAGGTGCTAAGACACCATGTTTCACGTGAAGAGTGTAGCATCGAGGTGTTAAGATGCAACTCGGGTGTAGCATCGAGGTGTTAAGATGCCACCTAGGAGTGTAGTGTCGAGGTGTTAAGACACCACTCCGTAAAATAATGAGTGTTGCATCGAGGTGTTACGATGCCACTCGGGGTGATGTGCCGAGGTGTTAAGGTGCCACCCTAGGGGTTAGTGGTGCGAGGTGTTAAGTGCCCTAACGGATGTTACGAACTCCGATGGCGTTTTCGCGAGCGCCGTTCCCTTGTACTATTGGTTAACCATGGTTATTTGTGTTGTAGCGTAAGCATATTATATTTGTTCATATTATATATGCTTTTGTTATGCTAGCTTGATTATTGGAGGTTATAGCTTGTAATTGTGATGATAAGCTAATTGTGTTGCTAGAATGTATGCGGTATGTGAGTAAGTGTTTGCAAGTAGGTATATTATATATGTATGTGTATAATTATTGCATTCACTAAGCCTCAGCTTACCCCTCTCGTTGTTTACCTTTTTACAGGTATTTTGTTATGAAGCTAGCTAGTTGTTAGACTAGAGGCATAGGAGCGCTTGGGCTCGAAGGGGTAGCTTTTGGTTATATGGACGCGGATTGGGGATTTGGTAGTCTCCGGGATTATGCTCTTGGTATCGGGTTGGGTTGTAGAATTCTAATCCGTCTAAAGAGATAAATGGGTCGAAATCGCTACATTATTTGTAAAACGGGTCATTGTGGGCCCGGTGTTGTAAAACTTGTTTTTATGGTGGAAATATCTTAGTTTTACTTAATATGACATATCGTGAAATTGGTTACGTTTAAAAGTGTCGGGAAGCGGGTTTTCCACTCGCGTGTAAATAAAAACTGATCAGTCCACTTTAGTTCATTTGGACGCCGTCCAGAATCATGGGACGCCGTCCTGGTCTTCATCTCTGGATGCCGTCCAGATTATGGGACGCCGTCCAGATACGCTGTATGATAAAAAAAAATTTAAGGCGTGTTTTTGATAAAACGATGTCGGGTTGTTACATGATCGTAAAAATATAACATATATATCCATCTCTCTATCTATATACGTAATATTTATATTTATAATTTATATTTTAATTTTAATTTTAATTATAATTCTAATAATAAGGGTATGTTAGCAAATGTTGTAAGGGTGTAAGTCGAAATTCTGTCCGTGTAACGCTACGCTATTTTTAATCATTGTAAGTTATGTTCAACCTTTTTAATTTAATGTCTCGTAGCTAAGTTATTATTATGCTTATTTAAAACGAAGTAATCATGATGTTGGGCTAATTTCTAAAATTGGGTAATTGGGCTTTGTACCATAATTGGGGTTTGGACAAAAGAACGACACTTGTGGAAATTAGACTATGGGCTATTAATGGGCTTTATATTTGTTTAACTAAATGATAGTTTGTTAATGTTAATATAAATATTTACAATTGGGCGTCCCTATAAATTACCATATACACTCGATCGGACACGATGGCCGGGTATTTATATGTACGAATAATCGTTCATTTAACCGGACACGGGAATGGATTAATAGTCACTAAAATTATTAAAATAGGGGTGAAATTATGTACAAGGACATTTGGCATAATTGATAACAAAGTATTAAAACCTTGGATTACACGCAGTTGATATCCTGATGTAATTATTAAACAAAGTATTAAAACCTTGTTACAGTTTAAGTCCCCAATTAGTTGGAATATTTGACTTCGGGTATAAGGATAATTTGACGAGGATACTCGCACTTTATATTTATGACTGATGGACTGTTATGGACAAAAACCAGATGGACTTATCAAATAATCCAGGACAAAGGACAATTAACCCAGGGTAATAAATAATCAAAACGTCAAACATCATGGTTACGGAAGCTTAAATAAGCATAATATATTTTTTTATTTCATTTTTCCTCGTACTTTTATTTATTGTCATTTTAATTATTGTTATTTATTTTATATTGTTAGTTAAATATCGTCATTTACTTTACGCTTCGTTTAAAATATAAAATCGACAAACCGGTCATTAAACGGTAAAACCCCCTTTTATATATTATTAATATAATATATTTTGTACGAATATAATTGTTTAAAATATAGCGTGCAATAAGCCCGTTCCCTGTGGAACGAACCGGACTTACTAAAAACTATACTACTCTACGATTAGGTACACTGCCTATAGTGTTGTAGCAAGGTTTAGGTATATCCATTTTGTAAATAAATAATTAAAACTTGTGTAAAAATGTATCGTATTTAATAGTTTTTCCTAGTAAAATATAAACTATTTCATACCCCCACGCTACGACATCACGCGGCGAAGTGTGAGGTCTACGGACCAGGGGTTAACAGAACGAAAGGAACAAATGGTGTCAGAACGAGTAATGGCGGAGCAAGTAGTGTCGGAGCAAGTTATGCCAATGTAGTTTGTTATAAATGTGGAAAACCGGGCCACATTATTAGAAATTGCCCGAACCAGGAGAACACGAATGGACAAAGCCGCGGAAGAGTTTTCAATATTAATGCGGCAGAGGCACAGGAAGACCCGGAGCTTGTTACGGGTACATTTCTTATTGACAATAAATCTGCTTACGTTTTATTTGATTCGGGTGCGGATAGAAGCTATATGAGTAGAGATTTTTGTGCTAAATTAAGTTATCCATTGACGCCGTTGGATAGTAAATTTTTACTCGAATTAGCAAACGGTAAATTAATTTCAGCAGATAATATATGCCGGAATCGAGAAATTAAACTGGGTAGCGAAATATTTAAGATTGATTTGATACCAGTAGAGTTAGGGAGTTTTGATGTAATAGTTGGCATGGACTGGCTGAAGAAGGTGAAAGCAGAGATCGTATGTTATAAAAATGCAATTCGCATTGTACGAGAAGAAGGAGAACCCATAATGGTATACGGAGAAAAGGGCAACATGAAGCTACATCTTATTAGTAATTTGAAGGCACAAAAACTAATAAGAAAAAGTTGCTATGCTGTTCTAGCACACGTCGAGAAAGTACAAACTGAAGAAAAGAGCATCAATGATGTTCCAGTCGCAAAAGAATTTCCCGATGTATTTCCGAAAGAATTACCGGGACTACCTCCACATCGATCTATTGAATTTCAAATAGATCTTGTACCAGGAGCTGCACCAATAGCTCGTGCTCCTTACAGACTCGCACCCAGTGAGATGAAAGAACTGCAAAGCCAATTACAAGAACTTTTAGAGCGAGGTTTCATTCGACCAAGCACATCACCGTGGGGAGCTCCTGTTTTGTTTGTCAAGAAGAAAGATGGTACATTCAGGTTGTGTATCGACTATCGAGAGTTGAACAAACTTACCATCAAGAACCGCTACCCACTACCGAGAATCGACGACTTATTTGATCAACTACAAGGCTCGTCTGTTTATTCAAAGATTGACTTGCGTTCCGGGTATCATCAAATGCGGGTGAAAGAAGATGATATTCCAAAGACTGCTTTCAGAATACGTTACGGTCATTACGAGTTTATGGTCATGCCGTTTGGTTTAACTAATGCACCAGCTGTGTTCATGGACCTTATGAACCGAATGTGTGGACCATACTTTGACAAGTTTGTCATTGTTTTCATTGATGACATACTTATTTACTCAAAGAATGACCAAGAACACGGTGAACATTTGAGAAAGGTGTTAGAAGTATTGAGGAAGGAAGAATTGTACGCTAAGTTTTCAAAGTGTGCATTTTGGTTGGAAGAAGTTCAATTCCTCGGTCACATAGTGAACAAAGAAGGTATTAAGGTGGATTCGGCAAAGATAGAAACTGTTGAAAAGTGGGAAACCCCGAAAACTCCGAAACACATACGCCAGTTTTTAGGAATAGCTGGTTACTACAGAAGGTTCATCCAAGACTTTTCCAGAATAGAAAAACCCTTAACTGCATTAACGCATAAAGGGAAGAAATTTGAATGGAAGGATGAACAAGAGAAAGCGTTCCAGTTATTGAAGAAAAAGCTAACTACGGCACCTATATTGTCATTGCCTGAAGGGAATGATGATTTTGTGATTTATTGTTGTAGTGACCCGAACTTTTCCATGTTTATATATATTAATTGAGATTGATATTTCCATGATTAAATTTTTCCAACATGTTAAGCAATCAAACTTGTTAAGACTTGATTAATTGACATATGTTTCATATAGACAATTGACCACCCAAGTTGACCGGTGATTCACGAACGTTAAAACTTGTAAAAACTATATGATGACATATATATGGATATATATATAGTTAACATGATACTATGATAAGTAAACATATCATTAAGTATATTAACAATGAACTACATATGTAAAAACAAGACTACTAACTTAATGATTTTTAAACGAGACATATATGTAACGATTATCGTTGTAAAGACATTTAATGTATATATATCATATTAAGAGATATTCATACATGATAATATCATGATAATATAATAATTTAAAATCTCATTTGATATTATAAACATTAAGTTAACAACATTTAACAAGATCGTTAACCTAAAGGTTTCAAAACAACACTTACATGTAACGACTAACGATGACTTAACGACTCAGTTAAAATGTATATACATGTAGTGTTTTAATATGTATTTATACACTTTTGAAAGACTTCAATACACTTATCAAAATACTTCTACTTAACAAAAATGCTTACAATTACATCCTCGTTCAGTTTCATCAACAATTCTACTCGTATGCACCCGTATTCGTACTCGTACAATACACAGCTTTTAGATGTATGTACTATTGGTATATACACTCCAATGATCAGCTCTTAGCAGCCCATGAGAGTCACCTAACACATGTAGGAACCATTATTTGGAAACTAGCATGAAATATCTCATAAAATTACAAAAATATGAGTAATCATTCATGACTTATTTACATGAAAACAAAATTACATATCCTTTATATCTAATCCATACACTAACGACCAAAAACACCTACAAACACTTTCATTCTTCAATTTTCTTCATCTAATTGATCTCTCTCAAGTTCTATCTTCAAGTTCTAAGTGTTCTTCATAAATTCTACAAGTTCTAGTTACATAAAATCAAGAATACTTTCAAGTTTGCTAGCTCACTTCCAATATTGTAAGGTGATCATCCAACCTCAAGAAATCTTTGTTTATTACAGTAGGTTATCATTCTAATACAAGGTAATAATCATATTCAAACTTTGGTTCAATTTCTATAACTATAACAATCTTATTTCAAGTGATGATCTTACTTGAACTTGTTTTCGTGTCATGATTCTGCTTCAAGAACTTCGAGCCATCCAAGGATCCGTTGAAGCTAGATCCATTTTTCTCCTTTCCAGTAGGTTTATCCAAGGAAATTAAGGTAGTAATGATGTTCATAACATCATTCGATTCATACATATAAAGCTATCTTATTCGAAGGTTTAAACTTGTAATCACTAGAACATAGTTTAGTTAATTCTAAACTTGTTCGCAAACAAAAGTTAATCCTTATAACTTGACTTTTAAAATCAACTAAACACATGTTCTATATCTATATGATATGCTAACTTAATGATTTAAAACCTGGAAACACGAAAAACACCGTAAAATCGGATTTACGCCGTCGTAGTAACACTGCGGGCTGTTTTGGGTTAGTTAATTAAAAACTATGATAAACTTTGATTTAAAAGTTGTTATTCTGAGAAAATGATTTTTATTATGAACATGAAACTATATCCAAAAATTATGGTTAAACTCAAAGTAGAAGTATGTTTTCTAAAATGGTCATCTAGACGTCGTTCTTTCGACTGAAATGACTACCTTTATATTTTTCCGAATATAAACCTATACTTTTTCTGTTTAGATTCATAAAATAGAGTTCAATATGAAACCATAGCAATTTTATTCACTCAAAACGGATTTAAAATGAAGAAGTTATGGGTAAAACAAGATTGGATAATTTTTCTCATTTTAGCTACGTGAAAATTGGTAACAAATCTATTCCAACCATAACTTAATTAACTTGTATTGTATATTATGTAATCTTAAGATACCATAGACATGTATACAATGTTTCGACCTATCATGTCGACACATCTCTATATATTTCGGAACAACCATAGACACTCTATATATGAATGTTGGAGTTAGCTATACAGGGTTGAGGTTGATTCCAAAATATATATAGTTTGAGTTGTGATCAATACTGAGATACGTATACACTGGGTCGTGGATTGATTCAAGATAATATTTATCGATTTATTTCTGTACATCTAACTGTGGACAACTAGTTGTAGGTTACTAACGAGGACAGCTGACTTAATAAACTTAAAACATCAAAATATATTAAAAGTGTTGTAAATATATTTTGAACATACTTTTATATATATGTATATATTGTTATAGGTTCGTGAATCAACCAGTGACCAAGTCTTACTTCCCGACGAAGTAAAAATCTGTGAAAGAGAGTTATAGTCCCACTTTTAAAATCTAATATTTTGGGATGAGAATACATGCAGGTTTTATAAATGATTTACAAAATAGACACAAGTACGTGAAACTACATTCTATGGTTGAATTATCAAAATCGAATATGCCCCTTTTTATTAAGTCTGGTAATCTAAGAATTAGGGAACAGACACCCTAATTGACGCGAATCCTAAAGATAGATCTATTGGGCCCAACAAGCCCCATCCAAAGTACCGGATGCTTTAGTACTTCGAAATTTATATCATATCCGAAGGGTGACCCGGAATAATGGGGATATTCTTATATATGCATCTTGTTAATGTCGGTTACCAGGTGTTCACCATATGAGTGATTTTTATCTCTATGTATGGGATGTGTATTGAAATATGAAATCTTGTGGTCTATTATTATGATTTGATATATATAGGTTAAACCTATAACTCACCAACATTTTTGTTGACGTTTTAAGCATGTTTATTCTCAGGTGATTATTAAGAGCTTCCGCTGTCGCATACTTAAATAAGGACTAGATTTGGAGTCCATGCTTGTATGATATTGTGTAAAAACTGCATTCAAGAAACTTATTTTGTTGTAACATATTTGTATTGTAAACCATTATGTAACGGTCGTGTGTAAACAGGATATTTTAGATTATCATTATTTGATAATCTACGTAAAGCTTTTTAAACCTTTATTGATGAAATAAAGGTTATGGTTTGTTTTAAGATGAATGCAGTCTTTAAAAAACGTCTCATATAGAGGTCAAAACCTCGCAACGAAATCAATTAATATGGAACATTTTTAATCAATAAGAACGGGACATTTCAGTTGGTATCCGAGCATTGGTCTTAGAGAACCAGAATTTTGCATTAGTGTGTCTTATCGAGTTTATTAGGATGCATTAGTGAGTCTGGACTTCGACCGTGTTTACTTGAAAAATGATTGCTTAACAAATTTTGTTGGAAACTATATATTTTTAACATGTGAATATTATGTGATATATTAATCTCTTAACGCGTTTGATATGATGTGATAGATGTCTACCTCTAGAACAAGTCCCATTGACTCACCTAATAATAATGAAGAGTCAAATGTAAATTGGAATGATTCGTGGACTGATTCACAAGTTCCCGGAGAGGAACCGGAAGAAGAGTCGGAACCGGAAGAAGAATCGGAACCGGAAGAAGAATCGGAACCGGATGAAGAAATAGAATCGGTGGGGGAAATAATAAAACGGTTAAGTAAAAGAAAATCCTCAACCAACCTACCAAGGTTAATTATGGTCAATGGTGTTTCCGCCAAGGAAGCAAAATATTGGGAGGATTACCAATTCTCCGATGAATCGGATTCCGACGAGAATTCCGATGATGTTATAGAAATTACCCCAACTGAATTTAAAAAGGCAAAAGAAAATAATAAGGGAAAGGGCATAAAAATAGAGAAATCTAATTCCAACCCCGATGAACTTTATATGTATCGTCAACCCCCGAAGTCCTTAAGTTGTAACAATGACCCGGGAACCTCTAAACCACCAGGTTTTTCTAAACCAATGTGAAAAACGATGGCTCGTATTAGGGGAACATCATATATCCCTAGAAACTTGGCCAAACGAACCAAAACAGAAGAAGAAGAAGAAACAAGCGAGTCAGAATAAGATAGTTGTATTCGTGTGGTGTAATATATGTAATATAGTGTGCTTATGCTTTATGATATATGTAAAAATTGCTTGTATTAATAAGTATTTTTTTTTTATGAATCTAACTTTTGTCTATTTTACAGTATAAAAACACAAAATGGATAGACAACCCAATATTTTAAGAGACCTACCCGGAGACATGATTGATGAAATCTTGTCTAGAGTCGGTCAGAATTCTTCGACACAACTATTTAAGGCGAGATCAGTTTGTAAGACATTCGAAGAACGTTCCAAGAATGCCTTGGTTTATAAAAGGCTTTCGTTCGAAAGATGGGGGATATCACATTGGGAAATCCATAAGTTACGATGTGTTTACTTTGACGCATATATTGCGGGGAACCCAAATGCTATTTTACGCAATGGGTTAAGAAATTATTTTGACTCAATATATCCGAATATTGGACTTCGTGATTTAGAAAAAGCGGCTAACATGCAACATAAAGAAGCATGTTATGCTTACGGATTAGTAATGTTCGCTTCTCACCAAAGTGAGAACAAGAACATCGGGCTACAACTATTAAACAAAACGTTCCCACAAGTGACGGAGTCGGTAATTGGGGTAAGAAATGAGGTTTTTAGATTGTTACGGGACTGTTGGACATTACGTAACCCTCGTCCCTTTGACGACGTTACAACACGTTGTCTTATCAACGGCCATAACGGTTATGTTCCACAAGACCAAGGATGGGAAGTAATCCTAGTAAAACCAGAATGCATGACTTGTTTCTGGACGTATGAATTACGTGTCTTTATTGCCTTTGCTGAACGACTTGTGTACTATCTAGAATTATCTTCACAACCATCTTATATCAAATTTATTGTGTGCTATATTTCATGCTATATGTAAAATAAGCGGTATTGTAAGTTTGTAAAATATTGTGTAAAAGTTTGAACGCGAAATATTATTATAATCAGTTTTTCATATAGAATTGTAGTAGTTGAATTGTATATTAGCTACTAAGTTTAAACTTAACGGGTAGGTACTACCCGAATTTAAACTTATAAAACGCTAATATGAAGAAAAAGCTTTTATAAATGAGTTCATATTACGCTACGAAATACTATTGACTACTCTTGATATTCTATATGATTAACTCATTTCATTTGACTATTTTGAAGGAAATGGCACCGACTACTCGACACACCTTGAATATGAGTGAAGAGGAATTTCGTGCCTTTCTTGCTTCAAACATAGCCGCAGTACAGGCTGCGCTACATACCAACAATAACCTTGGATCTAGCAGTACAGGAAATCGTGTAGGATGCACCTACAAAGAATTCACTGCCTGCAAACCTTTGGAATTTGATGGAACCGAAGGACCGATCGGATTGAAACGGTGGACCGAGAAGGTCGAATCGGTGTTTGCCATAAGTAAGTGTACTGAAGAGGACAAAGTGAAGTACGCTACGCATACCTTCATAGGTTATGCGTTAACATGGTGGAATACCTATCTAGAGCAAGTGGGACAAGACGATGCGTACACACTACCGTGGTCAGCATTCAAGCACTTGATGAACGAGAAGTACCGTCCCAGAACCGAGGTCAATAAGCTCAAGATAGAAATTAGAGGGTTACGAACCCAAGGATTTGATATTACCACGTACGAAAGACGATTCACAGAATTGTGCCTATTGTGTCCGGGAGCGTTCGAAGATGAGGAAGAGAAGATCGACGCGTTTGTGAAAGGATTACCGGAAAGAATCCAAGAAGATATAAGTTCACACGAGCCCGCCTCCATACAACAGGCATGTAGAATGGCTCACAAACTAGTGAACCAGATTGAGAAAAGAATTAAAGAACAGACGGCTGAAGAGGCCAATGTGAAGCAAGTCAAAAGAAAGTGGGAGGAAAACGGTGATAAGAATCACCAATACAACAACAACAGCAATTACAACAATAATCGCAACAATTATCCCAACAATCGCAACATCAATCGCAACTACAACAAACGGCCCAACAACAACAACAACAACAACAATAACAACAACAACAACAACAACAACAACAGCAGCAACTACAACAATCATCCCAACAACAATAATAACTGCAACAACAACAACAATCAGAAGCAGCTATGCCAAAGGTGTGAAAAGTATCACTCGGGGTTCTGCACCAAATTTTGCAACAAGTGTAAAAGAAATGGTCATAGCGCGGCGAAGTGTGAGGTCTACGGACCAGGGGTTAACAGAACGAAAGGAACAAATGGTGTCAGAACGAGTAATGGCGGAGCAAGTAGTGTCGGAGCAAGTTATGCCAATGTAGTTTGTTATAAATGTGGAAAACTGGGCCACATTATTAGAAATTGCCCGAACCAGGAGAACAAGAATGGACAAGGCCGCGGAAGAGTTTTCAATATTAATGCGGCAGAGGCACAGGAAGACCCGGAGCTTGTTACGGGTACGTTTCTTATTGACAATAAATCTGCTTACGTTTTATTTGATTCGGGTGCGGATAGAAGCTATATGAGTAGAGATTTTTGTGCTAAATTAAGTTGTCCATTGACGCCTTTGGATAGTAAATTTTTACTCGAATTAGCAAATGGTAAATTAATTTCAGCAGATAATATATGCCGGAATCGAGAAATTAAACTGGGTAGTGAAATATTTAAGATTGATTTAATACCAGTAGAGTTAGGGAGTTTTGATGTAATAGTTGGCATGGACTGGCTGAAGAAGGTGAAAGCAGAGATCGTATGTTATAAAAATGCAATTCGCATTGTACGAGAAGAAGGAGAACCCTTAATGGTGTACGGAGAAAAGGGCAACATGAAGCTACATCTTATTAGTAATTTGAAGGCACAAAAACTAATAAGAAAAGGTTGCTATGCTGTTCTAGCATACGTCGAGAAAGTACAAACTGAAGAAAAGAGCATCAATGATGTTCCCGTCGCAAAAGAATTTCCCGATGTATTTCCGAAAGAATTACTGGGACTACCTCCACATCGATCTGTTGAGTTTCAAATAGATCTTGTACCAGGAGCTGCACCAATAGCTCGTGCTCCTTATAGACTCGCACCCAGCGAGATGAAAGAACTGCAAAGCCAATTACAAGAACTTTTAGAGCGTGGTTTCATTCGACCAAGCACATCACCATGGGGAGCTCCTGTTTTGTTTGTTAAGAAGAAGGATGGTACATTTAGGTTGTGTATTGACTACAGAGAGTTGAACAAACTTAGCATCAAAAACCGTTATCCACTGCCGAGAATTGACGACTTATTTGATCAACTACAAGGCTCGTCGGTTTATTCGAAGATCGATTTACGTTTTGGATATCATCAAATGCGAGTAAAGGAGGATGATATTCCAAAAACTGCTTTTAGGACGCGTTATGGTCATTACGAGTTTATGGTTATGCCGTTTGGATTGACTAACGCACCAGCTGTGTTCATGGACCTTATGAACCGAGTGTGTGGGCCATATCTTGACAAGTTTGTCATTGTTTTCATCGATGACATACTTATTTACTCAAAGAATGATCAAGAGCACGAAGAACATTTGAGAAAAGTGCTAGAAGTATTGAGGAAAGAAAAACTGTACGCTAAGTTTTCAAAGTGTGCATTTTGGTTGGAAGAAGTTCAATTCCTCGGTCACATAGTGAACAAAGAAGGTATCCAGGTGGACCCGGCAAAGATCGAAACCGTTGAAAAGTGGGAAACCCCAAAAACTCCGAAGCATATACGTCAATTTTTAGGATTGGCTGGTTACTACAGAAGATTCATCCAAGATTTCTCCAAAATAGCAAAACCCTTGACTGCATTAACGCATAAAGGGAAGAAATTTGAATGGAAGGATGAACAAGAGAAGGCGTTTCAATTATTGAAGAAAAAGCTAACTACGGCACCTATATTGTCATTGCCTGAAGGGAATGATGATTTTATGATTTACTGTGACGCATCAAAGCAAGGTCTCGGTTGTGTATTAATGCAACGAACGAAGGTGATTGCTTATGCGTCTAGACAATTGAAGATTCACGAACAAAATTATACGACGCATGATTTGGAATTAGGCGCGGTTGTTTTTGCATTAAAGACTTGGAGGCACTACTTATATGGGGTCAAAAGTATTATATATACCGACCACAAAAGTCTTCAACACATATTTAATCAGAAATAACTGAATATGAGGCAGCGTAGGTGGATTGAATTGTTGAATGATTACGACTTTGAGATTCGTTACCACCCAGGGAAGGCAAATATGGTAGCCGACGCCTTGAGCAGGAAGGACAGAGAACCCATTCGAGTAAAATCTATGAATATAATGATTCACACTAACCTTACTACTCAAATAAAGGAGGCGCAACAAGGAGTTTTAAAAGAGGGAAATTTAAAGGATGAAATACCCAAAGGATCGGAGAAGCATCTTAATATTCGGGAAGACGGAACCTGGTATTGGGCTGAAAGGATTTGTGTACTAAAATTTGGAGATATGAGAGAAATGGTACTTAGAGAAGCTCATAAAACCAGATACTCAATACATCCTGGAACGGGGAAGATGTACAAGGATCTCAAGAAACATTTTTGGTGGCCGGGTATGAAAGCCGATGTTGCTAAATACGTAGGAGAATGTTTGACGTGTTCTAAGGTTAAAGCTGAGCATCAGAAACCATCAGGTCTACTTCAACAACCCGAAATCCCGAAATGGAAATGGGAAAACATTACCATGGATTTCATCACTAAATTGCCAAGGACTGCAAGTTGTTTTGATACTATTTGGGTAATAGTTGATCGTCTCACCAAATCAGCACACTTCCTGCCAATAAGAGAAGATGACAAGATGGAGAAGTTAGCACGACTGTATTTGAAGGAAGTCGTCTCCAGACATGGAATACCAATCACTATTATCTCTGATAGGGATGACAGATTTATTTCAAGATTCTGGCAGACATTACAGCAAGCATTAGGAACTCGTCTAGACATGAGTACTGCCTATCATCCACAAACTGATGGGCAGAGCGAAAGGATGATACAAACGCTTGAAGACATGCTACGAGCATGTGTTATTGATTTCGGAAACAGTTGGGATCGACATCTACCGTTAGCAGAATTTTCCTACAACAACAGCTACCATTCAAGCATTGAGATGGCGCCGTTTGAAGCACTTTATGGTAGAAAGTGCAGGTCTCCTATTTGTTGGAGTGAAGTGGGGGATAGACAGATTACGGGTCCGGAGATTATACAAGAAACTACCGAGAAGATCATCCAAATTCAACAACGGTTGAAAACCGCCCAAAGTCGACAAAAGAGCTACGCTGACATTAAAAGAAAAGATATAGAATTTGAAATTGGAGAGATGGTCATGCTTAAAGTTGCACCTTGGAAAGGCGTTGTTCGATTTGGTAAACGAGGGAAATTAAATTCAAGGTATATTGGACCATTCAAGATTGTTGATCGTGTCGGACCAGTAGCTTACCGACTTGAGTTACCTCAACAACTCGCGGCTGTACATAACACTTTCCACGTCTCGAATTTGAAGAAATGTTTTGCTAAAGAAGATCTCACTATTCCGTTAGATGACATCCAAATCAACGAAAAACTCCAATTCATCGAAGAACCCGTCGAAATAATGGATCGTGAGGTTAAAAGACTTAAGCAAAACAAGATACCAATTGTTAAGGTTCGATGGAATGCTCGTAGAGGACCTGAGTTCACCTGGGAGCGTGAAGATCAGATGAAGAAGAAATACCCGCATTTATTTCCAGAAGATACGTCAACACCTCTAACTGCTTAAAATTTCGGGACGAAATTTATTTAACGGGTAGGTACTGTAGTGACCCGAACTTTTCCATGTTTATATATATTAATTGAGATTGATATTTACATGATTAAATGTTTCCAACATGTTAAACAATCAAACTTGTTAAGACTTGATTAATTGACATATGTTTCATATAGACAATTGACCACCCAAGTTGACAGGTGATTTACGAACGTTAAAACTTGTAAAAACTATATGATGACATATATATTGATATATATATAGTTAACATAATACTATGATAAGTAAACATATCATTAAGTATATTAACAATGAACTACATATGTAAAAACAAGACTACTAACTTAATGATTTTTAAACGAGACATATATGTAACGATTATCGTTGTAAAGACATTTAATGTATATATATCATATTAAGAGATATTCATACATGATAATATCATGATAATATAATAATTTAAAATCTCATTTGATATTATAAACATTAGGTTAACAACATTTAACAAGATCGTTAACCTAAAGGTTTCAAAACAACACTTACATGTAACGACTAACGATGACTTAACGACTCAGTTAAAATGTATATATATGTAGTGTTTTAATATGTATTTATACACTTTGGAAAGACTTCAATACACTTATCAAAATACTTCTACTTAACAAAAATGCTTACAATTACATCCTCGTTCAGTTTCATCAACAATTCTACTCGTATGCACCCGTATTCGTACTCGTACAATACACAGCTTTTAGATGTATGTACTATTGGTATATACACTCCAATGATCAGCTCTTAGCAGCCCATGAGAGTCACCTAACACATGTGGGAACCATCATTTGGCAACTAGCATGAAATATCTCATAAAATTACAAAAATATGAGTAATCATTCATGACTTATTTACATGAAAACAAAATTACATATCCTTTATATCTAATCCATACACCAACGACCAAAAACACCTACAAACACTTTCATTCTTCAATTTTCTTCATCTAGTTGATCTCTCTCAAGTTCTATCTTCAAGTTCTAAGTGTTCTTCATAAATTCTACAAGTTCTAGTTACATAAAATCAAGAATACTTTCAAGTTTGCTAGCTCACTTCCAATCTTGTAAGGTGATCATCCAACCTCAAGAAATCTTTGTTTATTACAGTAGGTTATCATTCTAATACAAGGTAATAATCATATTCAAACTTTGGTTCAATTTCTATAACTATAACAATCTTATTTCAAGTGATGATCTTACTTGAACTTATTTTCGTGTCATGATTCTGCTTCAAGAACTTCGAGCCATCCAAGGATCCGTTGAAGCTAGATCCATTTTTCTCTTTTCCAGTAGGTTTATCCAAGGAACTTAAGGTAGTAATGATGTTCATAACATCATTCGATTCATACATATAAAGCTATCTTATTCGAAGGTTTAAACTTGTAATCACTAGAACATAGTTTAGTTAATTCTAAACTTGTTCGCAAACAAAAGTTAATCCTTCTAACTTGACTTTTAAAATCAACTAAACACATGTTCTATATCTATATGATATGCTAACTTAATGATTTAAAACCTGGAAACACGAAAAACACCGTAAAATCGGATTTACGCCGTCGTAGTAACATCGCGGGCTTTTTGGGTTAGTTAATTAAAAACTATGATAAACTTTGATTTAAAAGTTGTTATTCTGAGAAAATGATTTTTATTATGAACATGAAACTATATCCAAAAATTATGGTTAAACTCAAAGTAGAAGTATGTTTTCTAAAATGGTCATCTAGACGTCGTTCTTTCGACTGAAATGACTACCTTTACAAAAACGACTTGTAACTTATTTTTCTGACTATAAACCTATACTTTTTCTGTTTAGATTCATAAAATAGAGTTCAATATGAAACCATATCAATTTGATTCACTCAAAACGGATTTAAAATGAAGTTATGGGTAAAACAAGATTGGATAATTTTTCTCATTTTAGCTACGTGAAAATTGGTAACAAATCTATTCCAACCATAACTTAATTAACTTGTATTGTATATTATGTAATCTTAAGATACCATAGAAATGTATACAATGTTTCGACCTATCATGTCGACACATCTATATATATTTCGGAACAACCATAGACACTCTATATGTGAATGTTGGAGTTAGCTATACAGGGTTGAGGTTGATTCCAAAATATATATAGTTTGAGTTGTGATCAATACTGAGATACGTATACACTGGGTCGTGGATTGATTCAAGATAATATTTATCTATTTATTTCTGTACATCTAACTGTGGACAACTAGTTGTAGGTTACTAACGAGGACAGCTGACTTAATAAACTTAAAACATCAAAATATATTAAAAGTGTTGTAAATATATTTTGAACATACTTTGATATATATGTATATATTGTTATAGGTTCGTGAATCAACCAGTGGCCAAGTCTTACTTCCCGACGAAGTAAAAATCTGTGAAAGTGAGTTATAGTCCCACTTTTAAAATCTAATATTTTGGGATGAGAATACATGCAGGTTTTATAAATGATTTACAAAATAGACACAAGTACGTGAAACTACATTCTATGGTTGAATTATCGAAATCGAATATGCCCCTTTTTATTAAGTCTGGTAATCTAAGAATTAGGGAACAGACACCCTAATTGACGCGAATCCAAAAGATAGATCTATTGGGCCCAACAAGCCCCATCCAAAGTACCGGATGCTTTAGTACTTCGAAATTTATATCATATCCGAAGGGTGTCCTGGAATGATGGGGATATTCTTATATATGCATCTTGTTAATGTCGGTTACCAGGTGTTCACCATATGAATGATTTTTATCTCTATGTATGGGATGTGTATTGAAATATGAAATCTTGTGGTCTATTGTTACGATTTGATATATATAGGTTAAACCTATAACTCACCAACATTTTTGTTGACGTTTTAAGCATGTTTATTCTCAGGTGATTATTAAGAGCTTCCGCTGTCGCATACTTAAATAAGGACGAGATTTGGAGTCCATGCTTGTATGATATTGTGTAAAAACTGCATTCAAGAAACTTATTTTGTTGTAACATATTTGTATTGTAAACCATTATGTAATGGTCGTGTGTAAACAGGATATTTTAGATTATCATTATTTGATAATCTACGTAAAGCTTTTTAAACCTTTATTGATGAAATAAAGGTTATGGTTTGTTTTAAAATGAATGCAGTCTTTGAAAAACGTCTCATATAGAGGTCAAAACCTCGCAACGAAATCAATTAATATGGAACGTTTTTAATCAATAAGAACGGGATATTTCAATTGTGACGCATCAAAGCAAGGTCTCGATTGTGTATTAATGCAACGAACAAAGGTGATTGCTTATGCGTCTAGACAATTGAAGATTCACGAAAAAAATTATACGACGCATGATTTGGAATTAGGCGCGATTGTTTTTGCATTAAAGACTTGGAGGCACTACTTATATGGGGTCAAAAGTATTATATATACCGACCACAAAAGTCTTCAACACATATTTAATCAGAAACAACTGAATATAAGGCAGCGTAGGTGGATTGAATTGTTGAATGATTACGACTTTGAGATTCGTTACCACCCGGGGAAGGCAAATGTAGTAGCCGACGCCTTGAGCAGGAAGGACAGACAACCCATTCAAGTAAAATCTATGAATATAATGATTCACAATAACCTTACTACTCAAATAAAGGAGGCTCAACAAGGAGTTTTAAAAGAGGGAAATTTAAAGGATGAAATACCTAAAGGATCGGAGAAGCATCTTAATATTCGGGAAGACGGAACCCGATATAGGGCTGAAAGGATTTGGGTGCCAAAATTTGGAGATATGAGAGAAATGGTACTTAGAGAAGCTCATAAAACCAGATACTCAATACGTCCTGGAACGGGGAAGATGTACAAGGATCTCAAGAAACATTTTTGGTGGCCGGGTATGAAAGCCGATGTTACTAAATACGTAGGAGAATGTTTGACGTGTTCTAAGGTCAAAGCTGAGCATCAGAAACCATCAGGTCTACTTCAACAACCCGAAATCCCGGACTGGAAATGGTAAAACATTACCATGGATTTCATCACTAAATTGCCAAGGACTGCAAGTGGTTTTGATACTATTTGGGTAATAGTTGATCGTCTCACCAAATCAGCACACTTCCTGCCAATAAGAGAAGATGACAAGATAGAGAAATTAGCACGACTGTATTTGAAGGAAGTCATCTCCAGACATGGAATACCAATCTCTATTATCTCTGATAGGGATGGCAGATTTATTTCAAGATTCTGGCAGACATTACAGCAAGCATTAGGAACTCGTCTAGACATGAGTACTGCCTATCATCCACAAACTGATGGGCAGAGCGAAAGGATGATACAAACGCTTGAAGACATGCTACGAGCATGTGTTATTGATTTCGGAAACAGTTGGGATCGACATCTACCGTTAGCAGAATTTTCCTACAACAACAGCTACCATTCAAGCATTAAGATGGCGCCGTTTGAAGCACTTTATGGTAGAAAGTGCAGGTCTCCTATTTGTTGGAGTGAAGTGGGGGATAGACAGATTACGGGTCCGGATATTATACAAGAAACTACCGAGAAAATCATCCAAATTCAACAACGGTTGAAAACCGCCCAAAGTCGACAAAAGAGCTACGCTGACATTAAAAGAAAAGATATAGAATTTGAAATTGGAGAGATGGTCATGCTTAAAGTTGCACCTTGGAAAGGCGTTGTTCGATTTGGTAAACGAGGGAAATTAAATTCAAGGTATATTGGACCATTCAAGATTGTTGATCGTGTCGGACCAGTAGCTTACCAACTGGAGCTACCTCAACAACTCGCGGCTGTACATAACACTTTCCACGTCTCGAATTTAAAGAAATGTTTTGCTAAAGAAGATCTCACTATTCCGTTGGACGAAATCCAAATCAATGAAAAACTTCAATTCATCGAAGAGCCCGTCGAAATAATGGATCGTGAGGTTAAGAGACTTAAACAAAACAAGATACCGATTGTTAAGGTTTGATGGAATGCTCGTAGAGGACCCGAGTTCACCTGGGAGCGTGAAGATCAGATGAAGAAGAAATACCCGCATTTATTTCCAGAAAATACGTCAACACCTCCAACTGCTTAAAATTTCGGGACGAAATTTATTTAACGAGTAGGTACTGTAGTGACCCGAACTTTTCCATGTTTATATATATATATTAAATGAAATTGTTATTTTACATGATTAAGTGTTTCCAACATGTTAAGCAATCAAACTTGTTAAGACTTGATTAATTGAAATAGGTTTCATATAGACAATTGACCACCCAAGTTGACCGGTGATTCACGAACGTTAAAACTTGTAAAAACTATATGATGACATATATTTTTATATATATAGTTAACATGATATTATGATAAGTAAACATATCATTAAGTATATTAACAATGAAGTACATATGTAAAAACAAGACTACTAACTTAATGATTTCGAAACGAGACATATATGTAACGATTATCGTTGTAACGACATTTAACTGTATATATATCATACTAAGATATATTATATATCATAATATCATGATAATATAACAATTTAACATCTCATTTGTTATAATAAATAATGGGTTAACAACATTCAACAAGATCGTTAACCTAAAGGTTTCAAAACAACATTTACATGTAACGACTAACGATGACTTAACGACTCAGTTAAAATGTATATACATGTAGTGTTTTAATATGTATTCATACACTTTTGAAAGACTTCAAGACACTTATCAAAATACTTCTACTTAACAAAAATGCTTACAATTACATCATCGTTCAGTTTCATCAACAATTCTACTCGTATGCACCCATATTCATACTCGTACAATACACAGCTTTTAGATGTATGTACTATTGGTATATACACTCCAATGATCAGCTCTTAGCAGCCCATGTAAGTCACCTAACACATGTGGGAACCATCATTTGGCAACTAGCATAAAATATCTCATAAAATTACAAAAATATGAGTAATCATTCATGACTTATTTACATGAAAACAAAATTACATATCCTTTATATCTAATCCATACACCAACAACCAAAAACACCTACAAACACTTTCATTCTTCAATTTTCCTCATCTAATTGATCTTTCTCAAGTTCTATCTTCAAGTTATAAGTGTTCTTCATAAATTCCAAAAGTTCTAGTTTCATAAAATCAAGAATACTTCCAAGATTGCAAGTTTACTTCCAAGTTTTCTAAATCCATTCCAAGTAATCATCCAAGATCAAGAAACCTTTGTTACTTACAGTAGGTTATCTTTCTAATACAAGGTAATAATCATATTCAAACTTTAATTCAATTTCTATAACTATAACAATCTTATTTCGAGTGGAAATCTTACTTGAAATTGTTTTCGTGTCATGATTCTGCTTCAAGAACTTTCAAGCCATCCAAGGATCCTTTGAAGCTAGATCTATTTTTCTTATTTCCAGTAGGTTTATCCAAGGAACTTGAGGTAGTAATGATGTTCATAACATCATTCTATTCATACATATAAAGCTATCTTATTCGAAGGTTTAAACTTGTAATCACTAGAACATAGTTTAGTTAATTCTAAACTTGTTCGCAAATAAAAGTTAATCCTTCTAACTTGACTTTTAAAATCAACTAAACACATGTTCTATATCTATATTATATGCTAACTTAATGATTTAAAACCTGGAAACACGAAAAACACCGTAAAACCGGATTTACGCCGTCGTAGTAACGCCGCGGGCTGTTTTGGGTTAGTTAATTAAAAACTATGATAAACTTTGATTTAAAAGTTGTTATTCTGAGAAAATGATTTTTATTATGAACATGAAACTATATCCAAAAATTATGGTTAAACTCAAAGTGGAAGTATGTTTTCTAAAATGGTCATCTAGACGTCGTTCTTTCGACTGAAATGACTACCTTTACAAAAACGACTTGTAACTTATTTTTCCGACTATAAACCTATACTTTTTCTGTTTATATTCATAAAATAGAGTTCAATATGAAACCATATCAATTTGATTCACTCAAAACGGATTTAAAATGAAGAAGTTATGGGTAAAACAAGATTGGATAATTTTTCTCATTTTAGCTACGTGAAAATTGGTAACAAATCTATTCCAACCATAACTTAATCAACTTGTATTGTATATTTTGTAATCTTGAGATACCATAGACACGTATACAATGTTTCGACCTATCATGTCGACACATCTATATATATTTCGGAACAACCATAGACACTCTATATGTGAATGTTGGAGTTAGCTATACAGGATTGAGGTTGATTCCAAAATATATATAGTTTGAGTTGTGATAAATACTGAGATATGTATACACTGGGTCGTGGATTGATTCAAGATAATATATATTGATTTATTTCTGTACATCTAACTGTGGACAACTAGTTGTAGGTTACTAACAAGGACAGCTGACTTAATAAACTTAAAACATCAAAATGTATTAAAAGTGTTGTAAATATATTTTGAACATACTTTGATATATATGTACATATTTGTTATAGGTTTGTGAATCGACCAGTGGCCAAGTCTTACTTCCCGACGAAGTAAAAAAAAAACTGTGAAAGTGAGTTATAGTCCCACTTTTAAAATCTAATATTTTTGGGATGAGAATACATGCAAGTTTTATAAATGATTTACAAAATAGACACAAGTACGTGAAACTACATTCTATGGTTGAATTATCGAAATCGAATATGCCCCTTTTTATTAAGTCTGGTAATCTAAGAATTAGGGAACAGACACCCTAATTGACGCGAATCCTAATGATAGATCTATTGGGCCTAACAAACCCCATCCAAAGTACCGGATGCTTTAGTACTTCGAAATTTATATCATATCCGAAGGGTGTCCCGGAATGATGGGGATATTCTTATATATGCATCTTGTTAATGTCGGTTACCAGGTGTTCACCATATGAATGATTTTTATCTCTATGTATGGGATGTGTATTGAAATATGAAATCTTGTGGTCTATTGTTACGATTTGATATATATAGGTTAAAACTATAACTCACCAACATTTTTGTTGACGTTTAAAGCATGTTTATTCTCAGGTGAATACTAAGAGCTTCCGCTGTTGCATACTAAAATAAGGACAAGATTTGGAGTCCATGTTTGTATGATATTGTGTAAAAACTGCATTCAAGAAACTGATTTCGATGTAACATATTTGTATTGTAAACCATTATGTAATGGTCGTGTGTAAACAGGATATTTTAGATTATCATTATTTGATAATCTACGTAAAGCTTTTTGAACCTTTATTTATGAAATAAAGGTTATGGTTTGTTTTAAAAATGAATGCAGTCTTTGAAAAACGTCTCATATAGAGGTCAAAACCTCGCAACGAAATCAATTAATATGGAACGTTTTTAATCAATAAGAACGGGACATTTCAACCGTAATATAATCCCGGAAATTATATTACCCTAATTCATATGTGCATTCGACATTATTTCATATAGTCAAGGTGGCGTGTCAATCGAATTAAACAACGTGAGATTAAGATGAAAATAAGAGTTAGATATGAATAGAAGAGTTCTAGTATAAATGCACAAGTAGTCACAAGTCTATATGCCGGTTGTAGTCTAGACTCACTAATGTACCCTACGACTCGGGATTGACACCAATGATCTCTAAATCCCTACAACCAACGCTCTGATACCATCTGTAGCGACCCAACAAAATCATCATTGACGGCGCCGTCTACTTAGGTCCCGTTACGTGGTCATAAGTATTTAAAATTACGTTTGACCAAAAAATATTTCGCATTCATTTCAAATGTAAAGATGTTTCAAGTTTACAAAAGTAGTTCAACGACTAGTTACATTACAACGTTTAATGTACAAATGAAACCTATGCGACACAATTTAAAAGTAAGCCAAAAGATGCTCCATGTATGCATGTATACTCGACATCCAAGCAAGTATCAAAAATAGTGAGCGGGAGCATGTATCACATAGCGTTCAAGTTCCTGAGAAAACATATAGAAAACTGTCAACGAAAACGTTGGTGAAATCATAGGTGTAGTAATAAACGTTGCTTTTGAACCACAAGATTTAATATAGTTGATTTTTCAAATCGTTTGCATTCTAAAATGTTTGTGGAGCACCCAAATATCAAGACTTTACTGTTTGGTACCCTGTAACGTAGTGTTAGAACATACACTAAAATCGAGTCAGTATGATTTAGTTATGATTTTTCTCGTGCAAATGCGCAGGTTTAGTGATTTCCATTCTTTTAACTTGTAATCTTGAGATGAAATGTTGTAGTCTTTTAGTGCTCATTAGAAACCTTTATTTTATCTTTATTTTTATTTTCATATCATTGAAAATCCATAAAAACATTTTATAATCAAATTCTATTATATCGAAAAAAATGTTTTCGTACGTTTGAAACTAAATCAAATAATACTATAAGGTTTAGTTTTCCAAAACTACTTATATTCAAAATCATTTTATTAAAAGGTTTAAATAATAGAAATTGTTATATCATAATTTTCATTTAATAAAGTAAAATCATATAATATATAAGTCATAATGGTTTCTAGTTTTTACTTACAGTTTATTCGTGAATCGTAGGGTTAAGTCCAATGGACAATTAAACGTATGAAATTGTTTTAAATCAACATATCCATTTGATTATCTTGTCAACATCCATTTACATTTCATGTTCTTACTATTAATTTTATGAAAGTCAAAAAATTAACTTATCAAGAGTCACGAGGAAGTTATTGTAAAGCATGCATTGAAAATTTAAAAGAAATCTCCACTAACTTTTGTCTAGTTCCCGTTAATTGACACATTTGTTCTTACTTGTAAATCACTTTATCATTTTCAGAATGTTGTTAAAAAGAATGGATTTCTTAAATCACAGGGGACCTCACAACAGAGACCCATAATCATATCACGATGTATCTAATAATTCAATCGTTTGATATTATGATTTAATTCCGTCGATAAATATATTAAACATATAGTGAAACAATTATGTTCATGTAAACTATTATACCTCTAATACTTTGTTAACGTTTTAAATTAATGTAACTATATATAATATATACATATCTACATACACATAAATGTTCGTGAATCGTCGAGCACAGTAAAAAGGGTAATTGGTTACATGAATATAGTTCCAAAGTTTTTAAGACTCAACATTACAGACTTTGCTTATCATGTCGAAATCATACAAAGATTAAGTTTAAATTTGATCGAAAATTTCCGGGTCGTCACATTGCGTCTACGTACTTTCCTGCAATATTGAATCACAATATTGATACGTGAGCATTCATATCTTATCTTTTATATATTAATAGTGTATCCCTGACTAGTGCTCGAGTATATATGATTATGCATGTTTTGTATGCTTAGTTTCGTCGTTAAATAGTTTATGATAAATCATGAATTTAATACATATGCTACTAAGATGAGGTATATGATATGCATGTCATTGGAAAGCTGGAGAAAAATTAATAACTTTTCATTTAGATATCGAATGGTTTCGATGAATGAATTAAAAGATATAGCCAACTGAATTATCGTTAATTTTAGTATCATTATTAAAATGATTATTATTACTATCGTCGTTATTATCGTCATTACTATTACTATGTAATAATAATTATTATTATTATTATCGTTATTGTTATTAATATAAGTATTATCATTAAAAATTGTTATTATTATTGTTATTATTATTACTATCATTATTATCATTAAGATTATTATTAATATTATCGTTATTATTATTATTATCATTATTATTATTATTATTATTATTATTATTATTATTATAATAATTATTAGTATTATCATTAGTATTATTATAATTATTATTAGTATCATTATCATTAAAAATAATATTGTATCATCTAATTATTATGATTACTATAATTATCATTATTATGAATGCCATATAAAAGAGGACTAAAAGCTATTAAACAAATTGATTAGGAAATAATGAGTATAAGTATAACAAATTGATTAGGAAATAATGAGTATAAGTATCATGGTGAAATTAAAATATTGTAAGATATTGATTTAGATAAAAATATCGTTTTCATTATTTTTATCATTATTATTATTAAAAGTATCATTAATATTAAAACTATCATTTGTATTAAAATTATCATTTTTAATAAAATATCATTGTTATTATAAAATATCATTATTATTATCATTATAGTGTTATTATTATTAAAAATTATCATTTTGAATAGAATTATTATTTTTATATAAAACATTATTATTATTATTACAGTTAATATTAAAAAGTATCGTTATTATTAAGATTACTATAATTGTTAGAAAATGTATTCATTAAAATTATCATTTTATGAATATTATTAGTATTATTAATAACAACAATATTATTACCATTGTTATTATCATTAACATGATTATAATAATATTATTTATTATTAAAATTATTATTATCATTAATAAACATAAATAATGTTATTATTATTATTATTGTTAATAATTAAAATAATTAATATTATTATTATTATTACAAAATAATACAACTTTTGTTCATTATTATTATTATCAATATTATTTTATCAAATAAATATGTGATACAATTACATTAATAATACATACCACTATATTTTTATGATATTGAGTGGACTGTATAAATTTTATTACTTGAGATATATAAAAGTATATTTTTATCATATATAAATTTTAATATAAATTTTTATTTATTAATAAATGACTTGTATTATTTAATTTAATAAAATCTAATAAATATATTTAAATATATAAGACGACTATATTTAAGTTATATAATAAACATGTATAAATTTTAGAAGTCATTTTGGGTCAAGTTGACTTTTGTTGACTTTTGCATATCGGTCTCGAGCATTAGGATTGTGATACACTACGACTTGACTTAAATTGTTAGACAGATATTGACCAACATATAAATACATATACTAATATAGGTTCGTGAATCCGAGGCTAACCCTGCACTTGTTCAGTGCCGTCATATACATAATTGCTACGAAATACAGTATTGTGAGTTTCATTTGCCCCCTTTTTAAATGCTTTTGCAATATATATATTTGGGACTGAGAATACATGCGCTGTTTTTATAAATGTTTGACAAAATAGACACTAGTACTCAAAACTACATTCTATGGTTGGATTATTGAAATCAAATATGCCCCTTTTTAGCTTGGTAGCCTAAGAATTAGGGAGCAGTACCCCTAATTGAAGTGAATCCTAAAGATAGACCTATGGACCTAACAAACCCCATCCGAGTTATGGATGCTTTAGTACTTTGAATTATTATTATACAGACGAGAGGATTCTGTTTTGGGGATATTCTATATGCATCTTGTTAATGTCGGTTACCAGATGTTCACCATATGAATGACTTTTATCTCTATGCAGTTTGCGAAATGCCTGATATGAGATGTATATTTATGAGAAATGAAAATGAAATCTTGTGGTTTATTAAAATTATTAAAATGGTCGATTATGGTAAACTAATGAACTCACCAACCTTTTGGTTGACACTTTAAAGCATGTTTATTCTCAGGTTTGAAAGAAATCTGACGCTGTGCAATTTTTCATTTAAAGATATTACTTATAGTCCTTCATGGCATATTTCAAAAGACGTTGCATTAAAGTCGTAGAGTTCAATAAAGATTATTATTAAGTAAAGGAAAAATTAAGTCATTTATAGTTTGGATATATTATGAAATGGTTTGCATGCCTGTCAACTTTCGATGTAATGAAAGTTTGTCTTTTAAAAACGAATGCAATGTTTGCAAAATGTATCATTTAGAGGTCAAATACCTAGCAATGAAATCAATTATTATGTAACGTTTATAATCGATATGAACGGGACATTTCAGTTGGTATCAGAGCGGTGGTCTTAGCGAGCCAGGTCTTGCATTAGTGTGTCTAACTGATTGTTATTAAGATGCATTAGTGAGTCTGGACTTCGACCGTGTCTGCATATCAAAAGTTTTGCTTATCATTTTTGTCGAAAATTACCTGCTTATCATCTTAAGTCTAGACACGTTTTCCTGCATTTATTGCATAGATAGTGCACAGACGAATTCAAATTTTTAGCATATCTGTTACTGTAAACATGCCTCACATTTTTTCAAAGATTCCTCCGTAATTTATGGGATTTTGGTATTATATATACATATGTAAATTATGTGTTGAAGAATACCAAATCTTAGTCCTATAATCTAATTCATATCAAAAAAAATTATTTCCCTGATTATACAAGATGGATCCCGTATTTAGTTCAAATTTCTTAGATTCCGACAGCTATTCCGATATGGATTTCCACTCGAGCTCTGAAAGCAGCGTGATCGAAATGGATCAACCAATCAGCCATCATCTATTCTGGATGAATTGAGGATGGGTTCGTAGCCTACTTAGGTATTGGAGACAAGAAGAATCTGATCCCTTCCATCCACCACATTTCCCTCTTGGCGAAGAACCTGAAGCACTTAACGGCGAACCTGTTCGAGACACCATTTTCTCTCTCATTTCCAGAGTATCTCATCACGATTATATAGTATCTTAAGTTTTAAATCTTATTCGTCCGCTCGTCCGAACCGACAATCATCCCGGTGTAATAGAAGAAGTCAACGAGCTTCGCGCTCGAGTAGTGGCTTTGGAGAATATGGTGCAAAGGTTACAAGCACCAGCAGCATCAGCGGCATCAACAGTACCACCATCATCAATACCAACAGTACCGTTACCACCACCAAAAACAACATCCGCATCCCGCATCTCAACATCACAACCTGTACCTCGAGCATCAACGTCATACACACCGTAGATACCAAGGAGTACCAACAACAATAACCGATGAAGTATCAATTCATAACTTCATTGGAGAAACATTCTGCGACGATTATGTAATCTCTAAAGTCTTAGAGATTATCTATTCCAGCCTTAATCATAAACCAGATAAATGAGCGAATAGAAATGATGAAATGAAACCCTGACCGGAATGGTGCATGATTTACAAGCTAGACTTGTTTTACCAACAGCATCAACAGTACCGTCAGTATCACCAGCACCGTCAGTGCCATCAGCATCGCCAACATCAACAGCACCTACAACATCACAAGCTCCACCAGATCTATAATCATCACAAACAACATCACTAATCAACAACAAGTATATCATATCAACGAGTTATGAAGTATGAACTCATTTCCACTTAAGAAATTATATGTATAACTTATATATATAAATTTTGGAAACTATAGTATATCTTTTCATATTAAGCTATTATGAATGAATTAAATAAGGGTAGATACTACTCGGTTAATTCATATTACTAATATGCAATGATGTACATCCTTCGTTAACGACTTAACCATTATTAACTACAATCTATGTTCCAAACTCAATGAATTCCAATTCATAATAAATCAAGTGTATTAATCAATTACATGTTTGATTTTACACTTTCATCTTCGATGTACTCGAAACTTTCTAGAAACATCATTCGTACCTTGCGAAATTTACAAGAATCTCATGAACACCAACATCATTCACCGAGTAAATATCAATAAAAATGATTAATGAAGTATTGATTCATAATTTCATTTACGTCAAAGTGATAATCCACGAAGATTACGAAATTTCTAAAGTTTTAGAGATTATTCATTTCTAGTTCCAGCTGAAAATCAAATGAGCTTAATATGATATTAACTCATTAAATCTGTATTACATTTGAAGAAAATATACATATTAATATTTTCATAAAAATTGTAATAAAATTCTCTCGTACAAAAGATTACTTGTGAAACTTTTAACGGGTAGGTAATACCCGAAAGATATATAAATTCACAATTAATATGTTACATTCTTAGATTCTGATTCAGCAAATCATCCACTATACTTCCTACTTTCACAACAATATACATTCTTTTATAGAAATCAAAACAACCATACTCATTCAAATCCAATTACATATTCTGATTTTGAAATCTCAGAATTCAATTCGAGATATAACCGGTATCATCACTTTTAGATTCCTACATCTTTCAAAGCTATACTTTGACTTCAAAACTGTGCTAGAACATCATTTCTATTCTTAGAACCCAGAAAAATATTTGTATCATTCAAAATCCTAGAACATCATATGTATATTAACAATTACAATCTGTGTTCAAACCCCTCGAAATTCCTGATGACACTTCAAATAATGAACAATCAAGATGATGATCCAACCACATGTTACCCACAGTCATGCACCTGAAAAACTCTCGAAACCAAAGTCATAGTTTAACACGTATCCGTGTCAGATCTTTTGGCATTTATTACCAAAAAAATAACTTTTCAATCCCTTTTCAAAATAGACAGTTTTGTCACAACTCCAGCAAATCAACTTCAATTGTTCATTCGAATAAGCCTTATTATAACGATTACCCCTTCATCATTGTTACCGGAGAACCTTTTATATCTCGCTACATTAGCAGTAAACTTACCAACAACTTCATTGATCTTCAAGCCTCTCCGAAAAATCACTATACTTATTCATTGAAACCCTATCATGTACTCATCTGTATCTTGTAATAGTAGTTGCCATACCAAAAGGCTTGAATCATTATTCTTGAATTTCACAGCAATTCTATGCTAATAGTTATATATATACATATAACGTCTATCTCCAAGACTTAAATACTTTGAATGTGAAGTTTCTGAAAAATACCTTAAACTGCGAACTACTTCTCGAAATTTTGAAAAATACTGATGAAACAGTAAAAACTGTAAACGATCATAACAGTCAAAAGTTTGATGATAAAGAATAGTATGTTGGCAAAGCTCAGAAAAAGAAAAGGTTTAGAACTTGAAAACGGATTGAGCAAACCATGAAGGAGGCTGTGGACAAATCACAAAGACTAAACCTGCCTTCAAAGAATCCAAATGATTCAGTGTCTGTTGAAATTATTATCGAATACCTTGCTCCTGACTCTAAACCTTTACGGACAAATCTTCATCATCATCCATCGATGTTAGAAATTCTAAGGTATCATCATATATTTCATTTTAAATATCTTCGATGTTCCTGAAGATATCTTCATAACTATTGTTATCCAAAATCATTTACATCTTCGCGCTATTTGTATTACATCATAAAAGAAACTATTTTAGTTTCTAAATTCTGAAACCTTCGAGTTTAAAATATGAATGTTTTTGAAGTAGTGTTGGGAACTGAAGCATGAGTTAGTATAATATAATGATACTTGATCAACGTGATTATATTACAGTGAGTCATGCTGAGTTTCTAATGGAACATGGCGATTCACAGACCATACAGTCATTATGTGCCATGTTACACGACTCTTGTATTCTATTTAATCTCTGAAAATATCAAGAAAATATTTTCTTGATGATTCGGTCTTTTTCGGATATCCTGGTAATTTGACAGATCAAGATCGTGCCATTACAATTTCCTTCTTAGAACATTAACTATGTTCATTCCGAAATTCATATCTACGAATTTTGGACCATTACATATGGTGCTTAATGGCAAGAAGAGAAAACAAAAGAATGAAGCTCCGAAATAGAAATTGGAGCATAAATCGCAGCAAATAGGAGAGAGCATTAACTGTGGATGATAATGATTATATAAGATAGAAGCAGAGGCTTTGAAATATAAGGGAAGATATAAAGCCCAACAACAACCCAGAAATTACAAACCATATATATCGATGCATATAGCAATATAAAGACACGGGAGAACTAAAAACACTATAAAACCAAGAGTATATTAGAAGTAAATAGATTATTTCGGCGGTAGATGAAAAAGAAGAATGATAGATATGAAAGTTAGGAGTATATCAAGAATCAGAACTGGATGGAGCATATTGATGAATGCTTTAAAGTATGAATTGAGGGAGGAAGAATATAAGGTGTGAGTTGTGGAAATAAGGAAACGAAGAGAGTGGATTTATAGTGAAATAGCAGACATAGAAATCGAGACAGATCATCACAGTTAACCAAAGAGGATTGTAATTTCCTTAATTACCGAAGAATCAAATCTTATTACGAAGATTTTCTCTAAATCCCTTGAACTCCGGAAATCAATCATATCTACGTCAAAAGATATGATGAATCTACACTTACTCATTTCACTCTTTTGTGATAGCTTCACTCGTACTCTTCACATAAACAAATTGTTTTATCCATATTACTTAATGACGATAAAACTCTAATTTCCAACTCATAAGAGTCATGAAAACATACTTATTGTCAGCCATGATCATCCCAATCAAATTTCGGGACGAAATTTCTTTAACGGGTAGGTACTGTGACAACCCGGAAATTTCTGACCAAATTTAAACTTAATCTTTATATGTTTCTGACACGATAAGTAAACAATTATATTCACGGTTGATTTAAACTTAACTAGTGACGTAGTCACGGTTGATTTCCGGAATTCCAGGGATTTAGAGAAAATCTTCGTAATAAGATTTGGTTCTTCGGTAATTAAGAAAATTAGGATCTTCTTTGGTTAAATGCAATAATCTGTTTTGATTGCTCTGTCGGATATTTCACTATAAATCTACTCCCTTCATTTTCTTATTTCCACAGCTCACACCTTCTTTTCTTTCTCCCTCAATTCATACTTTAAAGCATTCGTCAATATGCTCCATCCCGTTCTGATTCTTGATATACTCCTAACTTTCATATCTATCATTCTTCTTTTTCATCTGCCGCCGGAAGAATCTATTCACTTCTACTATACTCTTGGTTTTATAGTGTTTTTAGTTCTCCCATGTCTATACGTTGCAATACTTATTGATATACACGGTTTGTAATTTATGTGTTGTCGTCGGGCTTTATATCTTTCCTTATTTTTCGGAGTCCCTGCTTCTGTCTTTCCATAATCATTGACATCCACAGTTAATGTTCTCTCTTATTTGCTGCAATTTATACTCCCATTTCTATTTTGGAGCTTCATGCTTTTGTTTTCTTCTTCCCGACTTCAAGTCAAGCGAATAATGGTTCAGAATTCGTAGGTATGGAGTTTCGAATGATCATAATATACAAAGCAGAAAGGAAAGGTAATAGAATGATTTGATTTGTCAAATTACCAGAATATCCAGAAAAGACCGAATTATCAAGAAAATATTTTCTTGATATGTTTAGAGGTTAAATAGAATGAAAGAGTTATGTAACATGGTTCATGATGAGGGTATGATCTGTGAACCTTTATCACGTTCCATTAGAAACTCAGCATGACTTACTGTAATATAATCACATTGATCAAGTGTCATTATATTATACTAACTCATGCTTCAATTCCCAACACTTTTTCAAAACATTCATAATTTAAACTCGAAGGTTTACAGAATATAGAAACTAAACAGTTTCCTTTATGATGTAATACAGATAACGCGGGGAGATAAATGATTTCAGATAAGGATAGTTATGAAAATATCATAAGAAATATCGAGGATATTTATAATGAAAGACACGATGATATCTTAGAATTTCTAATATCGATGGATGATGAAGAAGATTTGTTCGTAAAGGTTTAGAGTCAGGAGCAAGGTATTGGTTAATGACTTCAGCAGATACTGAATCATTTAGATTCTTTGAAGGCAGGTTTAGTCTTTGTGATTTGTCCATAGCCTTCTTCATGGTTTGCTCAATCCGTTTTCTAGTTCCAACTTTTCTGAGCTTTGCCAACACACTATTCTTTATCATCAAATTTTCGACTGTTAAAGTCGTTTATAGTTTTTGCTGCTTCATCAGCTTTTTCAACATTCAATTCGTAGACTGGTTGCTTTTCAGAATTTCAGAATGAAAGCTCATAATTCTAAGAGATGAATGTTATATGTATACATATAATGTTCTAGTACAGTTTTGAATTCAAAGTATGGCATTTGAAAGATGTAAGAATCTAAGAGTGATGTCTTCTAGTTAAATCTTGGCTTGGATTCTGATTTTTCAAAATCAGAATATGTAATCAAATTTGGATGCGAATAGTTGTTTTGATTTCTATGAAAGAATGTATATCATTGTGAAAGTAGTGAGTATAGTTGATGATTTTCTGAATCAGAATCGAAGAATGTAACATATTAATTGTGAATTTATATATCTCTCGGGTATTACCTACCCGTTAAAAGTTTCACAAGTAATATTTTGTACCAGAGAATTTTATTACAATCTTTATGAAAATATATGTATGTATATTTTCTTTAAATGTAATACAGATTTAATGAGTTAATATCATATTAAGCTCATTTGATTTTCAGCTGGATTAGAAATGAATAATCTCTAAAACATTAAAGATTTAATAATCTTCACGGAGTATTTTACTAATGTAATCAATACTTCGTTATTCAGTTTTATTGATATTTCCTCAGTGAATCATGTTGGTGCTCATGGAACTCTTGCTAACTTCGCAAGGTACGAATGATGTTTTCTGGAAAGTTTCAAGTACATCGAAAATGAAAATGTAAAATCAAACATGTATTTGAATAATACACTTGATTTATTATGAAATGGAATCTATTAAGTCGAAGCAGAGATTATAGTTAACGATTGTTAAGTCATTAATGAAGGATGTACATCATAGCATATTAATAACATGAACTAACCGAGTAGTTAAGATTCACAAGTAATAGCTTAGTACGAAAAGATTTATTTTGATCTCAAAATTCATATATATATATATATATATATATATATATATATATATATATATATATATATATATATATATATATATATATATATATATAATATACATATAATTTTCTTTAGAGGGAATGAGTTAATACTTCATAACTCGTTGATAAGATATACGCGTTGTTGATTAGTGATGATGTTTGCGGTGATTATGGATCTGGCAGAGCTTGTGATGTTGTAGATGCTGCTGATGCTGACGATACTGACGGTGCTGGTGATGTTGACGGTACTGTTGATGCTGCTGGTAAAATAGATCTAGATTGTAAATCGTGCACCATTCCGATCAGGGTTTTATTTCATCATTTCTATTCGCTCACTCATCTGGTTTACAATTAGAACTAGAATAAGTAATCTCTAAAACTTTTAGAAACTACATATTCTCTGCAGAATATTTCTTCGATGAAGTTATGAATCAATACTTCATCGTTTGGTGTTGTTGGTATTCCTTGGTATCTATGGTGCGTATGACGTTGATGTTCGAGGTACAGATTGTGATGTTGAGGTGTGGGATGCAGATGTTGTTGGTGGTGGTGGTAATGATACTGTTGGTGTTGATGATGGTGGTACTGTTGATGCCGGTGATGCTGCTGGTGCTTGTAATCTTTGCACCATATTCTCCAAAGCCACTATCCGAGCGCGAAGCTCGTTGACTTCTTTTACTACACCGGGATGATTGGCGGTTCAGACGAGCGGATGAATAAGATCCAGAATTTGAGATAGTATATAATCATGACGAGATACTCTAGAAATGAGAGAGAAAATAGTATTACGAACAGGTTCGCCGGTAAGTGCTTCAGGTTCTTCGCCAAGAGGAGAATGTGGTGGATGGAAGGGATCACTTTCTTCTTGTCTCCAATGATTAAGAAGGCTACAAACTCATCCCCAATTTATCCAAAATAGATGATGGCTAATTGGTTGATTCATTCCGGTCACACTGCTTTCGGAGCTCGAGTGAAAATCCATATCGGAATATCTTTATGAATCTAAGGAATTTGAATTAGATACGGGATCCATCTTGTGTAATCAGGGAAATGATTTTTGATGTGAAATAGATTATAGGACTTAGATTTGGTATTCTTCAATACATAATTTACATATGTATATATATAATACTAAAATCCCAAAAATTACGGAGGAATCTTCGGAAGATGTCAGGCAAAATTTACAGTAACAGATATGCTAAGATATGAATTAGTCTTTACACTATCTATGCAATAAATGCAGGAAATCATGTCTAGACTTAAGAATGATAAGCAAGTAATTTTTGACAAGAAATAATAAGCAAAACTCGATAAAAACAGATACGGTCATAGTCCAGACTCACTAATGCATCCTAACAATTACCAGTTAAACACACTAATGCAAATTCTGGTTTCCTATGACCTCAAGCTCTGATACCAACTGTGATGACCCGTCCAAATCCATTTGGACGAATACATCATTCATTGATTTCATAGTGAGGTTTTGACCTCTTTATGATACGTTTTGTAAACGTTGCATTCTTTTAAAAAGGCACACCATAAATGAATATATATATATATATATATATATATATATATATATATATATATATATATATATATATATATATCCAAGGTTTTCGACATCTGATGATTTCTACGTATAGACAATCACCGTATATAATAGTTTTTAACAATACATCCGTTGACAATACAGACAAATAAGATACATGGTGATGAATTTGTGAATGCAAAGTTTTCTCGAATAAAGCATGTATGACTCCATGCACATAGCTTGTATAACATATAAGCAAACAGCGGAAGACTTTTAGGAACTTGATGTAACAACCCAACCCATATGAAATCGAAATAAGCAAAATAAAAAAAAATTGTACAGCATAGTGGCGCGGCGCGCCACTTACCTGCGCGGCGCGCCAAACTGGCCTGTCCAACTTTTCCTTTTTTGTGAAAAAGATCGCCCACTTCCCGACATATTTAGATGAAACGCTTTTAACAACATATTCCAATATGTAAAACTAACACGATTCAAACATAAAATAAGTTTTACAAAGCGGGGCCCACATCGGCCCGAATTACGAGTTTAATACCAAACGAGAGTTTCGACCACAAAAAGTTTAAATACCAAACGACCCTACGAGCATGGTGTTTGGGGTTAAACTACCCAAGTCTCGGTCAAACTCCAAAAGCTAATATCTCCAAAAGCGTCCCCTAACACAACGGGATCTTTACTCCAAACAAACGCCCTTACCTTTGTCCATACCTGATCCTATAAAAAGGTAAACAACGAGAGGGTAAGCTAAAGCTTAGTGAATGCAATAATTACACATACATATATATAACCCATCAATTTGCAATCACATTCAATAAATACCTCGTACGAAACTCGTAACTCGATTAGCATGTCATCGTACCCAAAACACTTAACAAGTCGTACGTTATCACAAAACCGCATTAGCATATACTCAAGACAATGTATATATATAAACAATATCCTAAACAATCGACATTCTCAATATGGTTAACCATAAACGCTATGGTGCTACCGGCTCGTGGTTCACACCATATGCAATTGAGTCATACTCTTTTATAGTGCTACCGGCTCGTGGTTCACACTAGATGCTACCGGCTCGTGGTTCACATCTTATTTTATAGTGCTACCGGCTCGTGGTTCACATCTTATTTTATAGTGCTACCGGCTCGTGGTTCACACTCGATGCTACCGGCTCGTGGTTCACATCTTATCGCACACATGTTATGGCACTACCGGCTCGATGGTTCATACCATAACACCCACAAATAAACGCGTCATACACACATATGTATAATTACTCAACTCACCTCAAAATCTCTTGTGAAAGATAATCAAGCTCGAAAATCTTCAATGTAACGTACCTATTACATTATACATCATATCAATCACAAACTCAAGTTGGTTAGCCAACTAAAACTCCATTCTAGTGTTATCTTGACCCTTAGTGCAATTTCGACCCATTTGCACCCTTAACCCTAATATTTGGGTTAACATCCCCGAAACCCTAATCATTAGCCAAGTTAGGTTTAAAACACATTTCAACACAAGGTTTATGCATTAAATCACAAACATTAACTAACTTAGGTCCATTTTGACCCATTTGACCAAATTAAGGTCAACACACCCATTTAGGGTCATCCACTAACCCACACAATGCCCATTTACTTATCTCTAGGTGTGCTAGTAATTGACTAACTAATTTAAGCTCGTAAACATCAATTAATACCTTGAAAAAACCTAGTTAGTCATCTTTGAGTCTACATGGCCCAAATTCACCCAAAACACCTAAATCACTAACAAAATGGGTTTTAAGTTCACCATTAACCCTAACTCTAACCCTTACACAAAATTAAATTAGGGAAACAAAGTTAGAACATACCACCACACTCAAAACGTAGCTAGGGAGTAGATGAACAACTTTAGAGCTTGAGCTTAAGCAAGATTCCTTCTTCTTCTTCCCCAAAATGAGTTTTCCCTCACTAGAATATCACTCTCTCTCTAGAAATTAAATGGAGGTGATAAGGGTTGTTGAAGATGGAGTAAATGAAGCTCCAAGACTGAATCTAGGCCTTAAATTCGGGCCCCCATGTGTAATTACCAAAAAGCCCTCAAAATATCTAATTTAAAAAGAAAGGAATCTGTCACAGACCAATGGCGCGGCACGCCAAAGGCCTGCGCGGCGCGCCACACCCCCAGATTAGATTCTGTCTCTTTTTAATTATGTACAACAAAACCCCACTTCAAGTATCTTAAACACACTTTATGTACACTACAAAATAATTGAGTCTTACAACTCTCCCCCACTTGAATCGGGGCGCGTCCTCGCGATCCTAGCCGCATGACAAGAAGGAAGATAAACCAACACGAATTCTTCGGGCTCCCAAGTAAACTCGGAACCTTTACTCCGACGCCATTGAACTTTAAAAGTCCTCACTTCTTTATTTCTCAACCTTTTGACCTTCTCATCGAGTATGGCAATCGGCTCCTCAATATATTCTAACTTGTTGTTTAGCTCAATTTAGTCTAATGGTACCCAAGATGAATCATCCGCAAGACACTTACGGAGATGGGAAACATGGAATGTATTATGGATCCCCGCAAGCTCTTCGGATAATTCCAAACGATACATGACTTCACCAACACGAGATAAAACCTTAAATGGACCAATAAACCGAGGAGCTAACTTTCCCCGTTTTCTAAACCGAATAATGCCTTTCCATGGTGAAACCTTAAGCATCACCATGTCACCTTCTTGAAATTCGAACATTCGCCTACGTTTGTCGGCATACGACTTTTTTCTATCTTGAGCCTTTTTCAAATGATCCCGAATCATATAAATCTTGCTATTCGTCTCTAAAACCAAATCGGTACCCCCGATTTCCTTTTGTCCCACTTCACCCCAACAAATTGGAGTTCGACATCTTCGCCCATAAAGCATCTCATACAGTGGCATCCTGATACTAGTATGATAACTATTATTGTACGAGAATTCCACCAAAGGTAAGTGCTCGTCCCAACTACCACCGAAATCAATAATACACGCCCGTAACATATCCTCCAAAGTTTGATTCGTACGTTCGGTTTGACCGTCCGTTTGAGGATGATACGCCGTGCTCAATTTCAATTGTGTACCCATATCTTCGTGAAACTTTTCCCAAAACCGATATGTGAAACGGGTATCTCGATCTGAAATAATACATACAGGAACGCCATGTCGAGCGACTACCTCTTTGATAAACAATTTAGCCAAAGTCTCCGATGATATCGCTTCCCGAATGGGAAGAAACAGAGCACTTTTCGTCAATCAATCAACTATAACCCAAATCGAATCAAATTGGGTTCTTGCCTTATAGGTAACTTTGTGATGAAATCCATGGTAATGTGCTCCCATTTCCATTTCGGGATTTCTAACGGTTGTAACTTACCATACAGCTTTTGGTGCTCGGCCTTAACTTGCAAACACGTGACGCATTGCTCAACATACTTCACAACATCATGTTTCATGCCCGGCCACCAATAATCTTTCCTTAAATCTAGATACATTTTCGTCACGCCCGGATGAATGGAATACTTTGACTTATGTGCTTCATCAAGTAGCACTTGTCGATAATCACCCATCTTAGGCACCCACACTCTTCCTTGAAAAGACAACAAACCACGCGAGCCCATAGTAATGAACTCTGATTGCCCCATGATTCGTTCCGCATGCTTGTTGTGAATGTAAGCCTCTATTTGAATCACACCAAGTTTTTCAAGAAAATCGTTAGTAATAATCATACGTAACAACCCCAATCGTAACGCCGGGTGATGACTCATTCGACTTAACGCATTCGCGACCACATTCGTCTTGCCCGGATGATAAAGTATTTCACAATCATAATCTTTCACCACATCCATCCACCTACGTTGGCGATAATTCAAATCTCGTTGATTAAAGAGGTGTTTCAAACTCTTATGATCCGAATAAATCGTACTCTTGACTCCATACAAGTAATGGCGCCAAATTTTCAACTCATGCACAGCCGCCGCCAATTCAAGATCATGAGTCGGATATCTCGTTTCGTGTTCCTTTAGTTGTCGAGAGGCATAAGCGATGACTTTATCTCTTTGCATTAGAACACAAACGAGCCCATTTAACGAAGCATCACAATAAACCGTCATGTCTTCCACTCCTTCTGGCAACACTAACACCGGAGCTTGACATAATTTCTCTTTTAGCAATTGAAAAGCAATTTCTTGCTCATTCTCCCAATTAAATCTCGCGTTCTTCCTCGTCAATTTCCTTAACGAAGAAGCAATCTTAGAAAAGTCTTGGATAAACCGACGATAATAACCGGCCGATCCAAGAAAACTTCGGATTTCCGTAGGCGTAGTCGGTCGTTCCCAACTCTTCACCGTCTCTATCTTCCCCGGATCTACTTGAATACCATTTTTATTCACAATGTGGCCAAGGAATTGAACCTCCCTTAGCCAAAATTCACATTTGGAGAACTTAGCATTCAACTTCTCCTCCGCAACTTCCTTAACACACACCACAAATGAAGTTCATGTTCTTTCATACTCTTCGAATAGACAAGTATGTCGTCAATGAACACAATTACCGACTTTTCCAACATAGGTTGGCACACTCGGTTCATAAGGTCCATGAATGCCGCCGGTGCATTCGTAAGACCAAAAGGCATAACTACGAATTCAAAATGCCCATAACGCATTCGAAAAGCCGTTTTCTCGATATCTTCCTCACGGACCCGCATTTGGTGATAGCCGGACCGTAGGTCGATTTTAGAGAAATACGTTGCACCTTGGAGTTGGTCAAACAAATCGTCAATCCGAGGTAATGGATAACGATTCTTGATCGTCACTTTATTTAACTCCCGATAATCGATGCACATCCGCATACTTCCATCCTTCTTTTTCACGAATAAAACCGGAGCGCCCCATGGCGAAGCACTCGGTCGAATAAAACCCTTCTCAAGAAACTCTTGGGTTTGATTTAACAACTCTTGCATTTCCGTCGGCGCTAAACGATAAGGAGTTTTAGCAATGGGGGTAGCCTCCGGAACCAACTCAATGCGAAATTCAATTTGTCTTTCCACCGAAACACCCGGTAACTCGTCCGGAAAAACGTCTTCGAATTCACTAACCACCGGAATTTCATGAATGGGTGGTGGCTTATCACGAGTATCAACAACATGGGCAAGAAAAGCCATGCCACCACTATCAAGGAGACGACGTGCCCGTGCAAAAGTGCATATCGGCACAAGTCTTCTACGCTTATCACCGTGAATAATTAACTCTCCCCCACTTGGGGTCTTCACACGAATAAATTTTTCATGGCATGCAATATCGGTCCTATTATGATCGAGCCAATCCATACCAACAACGATATTAAAATCACCCAAACTCATCGGGATAAGATCTATCTTAAAGTTTTCGGCACCAAAAATGACATCACAATTTTTACACACATCAACCACTAGCACCGTTTTGCCGTCCGCTATTTCGACTTCTACCGGATGACTTAACTTAGCTAACGGTCTATTAAGTGTAGGCACAAATTTTAGAGATACAAACGAAAAATTTGCACCGCTATCAAATAGAATCCTTGCCGGATTTGAGTTAACCATAAAAGTACCTGAGACAACTTCGTTGGATTGCTTGGCCTCATCATTGGTCATCAAGTAATTGTGACCCCTAGCCGTACCCGCTGCTCTCTCCAACTTCTTCACATGATCATTATTCAAATCGGGACATTCCGGCCTCTTGTGTCCCTCTTTACCACAATTAAAACAAGTAAGCTTAGTCGACGCCTTGGTACAATCACGGGCTATGTGCCCTCTTTGATTACAATTCTAACACGTGGGTCCGAAACCTCCGGAAGCACCCTTCTTCACACTATTAACGCTCTCGGAGCCTTTCTTGTTCTTTTTATTTGAAAAGTTCAAATAACTCGAACCTTCAAACTTTCTCTTTGAAAAAGTGAAATCGCTTTTCCTTGGAACCTCTGGCTCAAAACCCCTAGCCAATTCGTATAAATCTTCAAAACACTTAGCCATACCCCGGCTAATCTTACCCTTCAACTCATTACTTAAAGTACGATAGAAATCTAGCATCAACTTGTGATCATCACCAACATACTCCGGACAAAAACGAGTCTTTGCCAAGAAGGTAGACTTGAGAGTAACCAAGTCCATTGAACCTTGTCGCAAATTTTGCAACTCGTCCCGGATTTTATCAAGATCGGAAGAAGTTCGGTATTCTTGGAAAAAATCCTTCTTAAACTCCTCCCATGTCAAGCACATGCATTGCTCTTCACCATATAATTTGATTTTATCGTCCCACCACAACTTGCCCTCTTCGCGCAACATGCTAGACCCATACCTCGTCTTCTTCTCGGGAGGACACTCCGCGGTACGGAATGCCCCCTCGATATCGGAAATCTAACAAGTGCTTTTCAATGGATCCCTCTCCCCGTTAAACATCGGAGGTTGAGTATCCTTGAAATTTTTGTAGTGGAAGTCCCGCCTTCTACCCCCACCATTACCTTCACCCCCTTCGCCTCGAGGATAAATGTTTCTAGCCTCTAAAGCCTCCTCTATTGCGGCTTTCATTCGTTCATTGATCATTTCGGTCACTTATCCATCAACCGACTCTTGGAAGACCTTTCGGACATCGTCCTCACTTGTACTTCCGTCGTTGGTGTCGTGTCCATTTCTCATCTTCATTCTATAAAACGAAGTAAATTAAGCAACAAAACGAAAGGACTTAACACATATGTATATACATATACACCACACTACCCCATCTTGCTCAACAATCGTCGTACATCGCTTGTTTGACACGATTTGAACCCGTAACAATGGTAGCTAATCATTGTTACGCGAGCACATCGCAATAACTCACTAGTACCACGTCTATCTCGCTTGACGATTTCAAATATCACACAAAACAATAGCGCATGATTAGTTCACATAGACCTATGCACTAACCAAAACCCGATCCGACCCAAAGTCCTACTAGTCCCGCATAACACGCACACAAAAAGTCTAAGTCTAGGCGCCTATCTCAAATCACCTAAATCCCTTAGACCATGCTCTGATACCACTTGTAAAACCCAACCCATATGCAATCGAAATATGCAAAATAAAAAAAAAATTGTACAGCATAGTGGCGCGGCGCGCCACTTACCTGCGCGACGCGCCAAACTGGCCTGTCCAACTTTTCATTTTTTGTGAAAAAGATCGCCCACTTCCCGACATATTTAGACGAAACGCTTTTAACAACATATTCCAATATGTAAAACTAACACGATTCAAACATAAAATAAGTTTTACAAAGTGGGGCCCACATCGGCCTGAATTACGAGTTTAATACCAAACGAGAGTTTCGACCACAAAAAGTTTAAATACCAAACGACCCTACAAACATGGTGTTTGGGGTTAAACTACCCAAGTCTCGGTCAAACTCCAAAAGTTAATATCTCCAAAAGCGTCCCCTAACACAACGGGATCTTTACTCCAAACAAACGCCCTTACCTTTGTCCATACTTGAGCCTATAAAAAGGTAAACAACGAGAGGGTAAGCTAAAGCTTAGTGAATGCAATAATTACACATACATATATATAACCCATCAATTTGAAATCACATTCAATAAATACCTCGTACGAAACTCGTAACTCAATTAGCATGTCATCGTACCCAAAACACTTAACAAGTCGTACGTTATCACAAAACCGCATTAGCATATACTCAAGACAATGTATATATATAAACAATATGCTAAATAATCGACATTCTCAATATGGTTAACCATAAACGCTATGGTGCTACTGGCTCGTGGTTCACACCATACGCAATTGAGTCATACTCTTTTATAGTGCTACCGGCTCGTGGTTCACACTCGATGCTACCGGCTCGTGGTTCACATCTTATTTTATAGTGCTACCGGCTCGTGGTTCACACTCGATGCTACCGGCTCGTGGTTCACTTCTTATTTTATAGTGCTACCGGCTCGTGGTTCACACTCGATGCTACCGGCTCGTGGTTCACATCTTATCGCACACATGTTATGGCACTACCGGCTCAATGATTCATACCATAACACCCACAAATAAACGCGTCATATACACATACGTATAATTACTCCACTCACCTCAAAATCTCTTGTGAAAGATAATCAAGCTCGAAAATCTTCAATGTAATGTACCTATTACATTATACATAATATCAATCACAAACTCAAGTTGGTCAACCAATTAAAACTCCATTCTAGTGTTATCTTGACCCTTAGTGCAATTTCGACCCATTTGCACCCTTAACCCTAATATTTGGGTTAACATCCCCGAAACCCTAATCATTAGCCAAGTTAGGTTTAAAACACATTTCAACACAAGGTTTATGCACTAAATCACAAACATTAACTAACTTAGGTCTATTTTGACCCATTTGACCAAATTAAGGTCAACACACCCATTTCAGGTCATCCACTAACCCACACAACGCCCATTTACTTATCTCTAGGTGTGCTAGTAATTGACTAACTAATTGAAGCTCGTAAACATCAATTAATACCTTGAAAAACCCTAGTTAGTCATCTTTGAGTCTACATGGCCCTAATTCACCCAAAACACCTAAATCACTAACAAAATGGGTTTTAAGTTCACCATTAACCCTAAATCTAACCCTTACACAAAATTAAATTAGGGAAACAAAGTTAGAACATACCACCACACTCAAAACGTAGCTAGGGAGTAGATGAACAACTTTAGAGCTTGAGCTTAAGCAAGATTCCTTCTTCTTCTTCCCCAAAATGAGTTTTCCCTCACTAGAATATCACTCTCTCTCTAGAAATTAAATTGAGGTGATAAGGGTTATTGAAGATGGAGTAAATGAAGCTCTAAGACTGAATCTAGGCCTTAAATTCGGACCCCCATGTGTAATTACCAAAAAGCCCTCAAAATATCTAATTTAAAAAGAAAGAAATCTAACACAGACCAATGGTGCGACGCGCCAAAGGCCTGCGCGGCGCGCCACACCCCCAGATCAGATTCTGTCTCTTTTTAATTATATACAACAAAACCCCACTTCAAGTATCTTAAACACACTTTATGTACACTACAAAATAATTAAGTCTTACACCTGAGAATAAAACATGCTTAAAAGTGTCAATACAATGGTTGGTGAGTTCATATTTTTAATGTTGCACATAATCTGTATATAAATGTGGATCACAAGATTTCAGTTGTTTCATCCAGAAATGTTTATCAAAATATTCTACGAAATTGAGCACCCTGGTAACTAAACTTTAACGTTATAATAAGTGCCTCTGTTTTAACATACATGCAACCAACATGTACAATACACGCAATCCAACGTGTACTAAACTCAAATAGCATACGTCTGTTTTATAGTTCAGGCTAGGGTTTCTATACCTGAAACAGACGGGGATGTCAAGCCCTATGGATCCATATATAACTACTCGCGCCCACCAGTTCTTATAACCGGCAGTTACTAGTTACCAAAGCTAAGGGATTTTCGGTTCAAACTCGGCGTAGAATTAAGTATGTACTTGTATCCATTGTGTTTAAAATAAAGTGCATGTATTCTCAGCCCAAAAATATAGATTGCAAAAGCAATTAAAAAGGGAGCAAATGAAACTCACCTTAGCAGCACATAAGGTCATTCACCGAAATGTGACCGAAACTCGGAATGCAAAATAACTGTAGATCTCAACCTAGAGAACATATGTTGGTCAATAAATGTCTAACAAGCTAGGTCGGATCATAGTGTATCACAATCCTAATGCTCGAGACCGACATGCAAAAGTTAACAAAAGTTATCTCAAAAGTCAACCTGACCCAATATGATCTTTAAATCTGTACATGTTTATTAACATAATATAAGTCTTGATAATTGAATGAATTTATAGTTTATCAAACTCAAATATTATTTATTTCAAGAGCTATGTTATATTTGAATTATCATAGCAATCGAAAATATTTTATTATTTCACATAGTTTTTCAATACTTGTAAAATCAGATTATAGTGTTTATAAAGCTTTAAAACATGATAAGATAGCCAACTTTGACAATTGTTCAACAAGACGAGACGTGCCTTATATAGAATTTCATTTACTCGATTAGTAATATTTGAAAATCCAATTTATCAATTTTATAAACAAGTTGTTTAAATATCAATTGCAGATTCAAAAGCAATTTCAATTAATGTTAATCATAATTCAGTTGACCATATCTTTTAATCCGTTCATCGAAATCACGCGATTTTTAAATGAAAAGTTAATAATTTTTCGTCAGCTTTTCAAAAACATGCATATCATATACTTTATATTTGTAGCATATGTATCAAATTTGTGATTCATCATAAACTATCTAACGACAAAATTAAAGCATACAAGCATGCATAAACATATATACTCGAGCACTAGTCAGGGATACACTATTAATATATAAAACTTGAGATATGAATGCTCACTTATCAATATTGAGATTCAATATTGCAGGAAAGTACGTAGACGCAACGGAGATGATAAACACTAGTTTGACTCACGAGCAATACCCCCGAACCATAACCATAACTTCCATAGCTATAACTCATAATTTCCTTAGCTCTATCCCGCTCGAAAACCCATTTTGAAAAATAAAAAAATAAAATTGATGCTAAGTAAATGATACGGAGTAATATGAAAATTATGATGCGGATTATTTGTGTTCGACGATATATATATATATATATATATATATATATATATATATATATATATATATATATATATATATATATATATATATATATATATAAAATATAATAATAATAATAATAATAATAATAAACGTGTTAAAATAGTGAAAAACAGTGAAGAATAGTGAAGCCGCCTCAAAATATGTCGACAAACATAACATTACGTGTTTCGCGTAAAGATTACAAATTCTGCGTAATCTTTTGAAACATTACACGTTTCGCGTAGATGGGTACGCGATCCGCATATGATGTCTTCACGAAAGTTGTAGATTTTTGAGCTACGGACGTCTGGACACCGGAATCACCCTTTTTCGAATAAGTATGATTTAGTTATGATTTTTCTTGTGCAAGTGCGCAAGTTTAGTGATTTTCATCATTTTAACTTGTAATCTTGAGATGAAATGTTGTAGTCTTTTAGTGCTCATTAGAAACTTTTATTTTATCTTTATTTTTATTTTCATATCATTGAAAATCCATAAAAACATTTTATAATCAAATCGTACGTTTGATTACAAACTACTATAAGGTTTAGTTTTCCAAAACTACTTATATTCAAAATCATTTTATTAAAAGGTTTAAATAATAGAAATTGTTATATCATAAAACATTTTAATTTAATAAAGTAAAATCATTTAATATATAAGTCATAATGGTTTCCAGTTTTTACTTACAGTTTATTCGTGAATCGTAGGGTTAAGTCCAATGGACAATTAAACGTATGAAATTGTTTTAAATCAACATATCCATTTGATTATCTTGTCGACATCCCTTTACATTTCATGTTCTTACTATTAATTTTAGGGTTAAGGCTACTCAAGGTTCATATACTTTTCATTTTATCCCGATGTAGTCCATATACCTAAAAAAATACTATTATAGTCCATAAACTTTTAAAAAGTGTATCGATGTAGTCCATAGGTAACCTGTTACCGGTTTTATAGGTCACATTTTGTTTACATCGATACACTTTTGAAAGTTTATGGCCTACATCGATACACTTTTTGAAAGTATGTGAACTACATTAGTACTTTTTTTTGGGTATATGGACTACATCGGGACAAAAAAAATGTATACTTTTTTGAAGATCAACGGTTTAAAATCGATCAACCTATTTATCAGGTCAGTGGACTATATCGATACACTTTTTAAAAGTTTATGGACTATAATAGTATTTTTTTGGGTATATGGACTACATCGGGACAAAATGAAAAGTATATGAACCTTGAGTAGCCTTAACCCTTAATTTTATGAAAGTCACAAAATTAACTTATCAAGAGTCACGAGGAAGTTATTGTAAAGCATGCATTGAAAATTTAACAGAAATCTCCACTAACTTTTGTCTAGTTCCCGTTAATTGACACATTTGTTCTTACTTGTAAATCACTTTATCATTTTCAGAATATTGTTAAAAAGAACAGATTTCTTAAATCACAGTGGACCTCACAACAGAGACCCATAATCATATCACAATGTATCTGATAATTCAATCGTTTGATATTATCATTTAATTCTGTCGATAAATATATTAAACATATATTGAAACAATTATGTTCATGTAAAGTATTATACCTCTAATACTTTGTTAACGTTTTCAATTAATGTAACTATATATTATATATACATATCTACATACACATAAATGTTCATGAATCGTCGAGCACAGTAAAAAGGGTAATTGGTTACATGAATATAGTTCCAAAGTTTTTAAGACTCAACATTACAGACTTTGCTTATCATATCGAAATTATACAAAGATTAAGTTTAAATTTGATCGAAAATTTCTGGGTCGTCACATTGCGTCTACGTACTTTCCTGCAATATTGAATCACAATATTGATACGTGAGCATTCATATCTTATCTTTTATATATTAATAGTGTATCACTGACTAGTGCTCGAGTATATATGATTATGCATGTTTTGTATGCTTAGTTTCATCGTTAAATAGTTTATAATAAATCATGAATTTAATACATATGCTACTAAGATAAGGTATATGATATGCATGTCGTTGGAAACCTGGCGAAAAATTAATAACTTTTCATTTAGACATCGAATGGTTTCGATGAACGAATTAAAAGATATAGCCAACTGAATTATCGTTAATTTTAGTATCATTATTAAAATGATTATTATTACTATCGTCGTTATTATCGTCATTACTATTACTATCTAATAATTATTATTATTATTATCGTTATTGTTATTAATATAAGTATTATCATTAAAAATTGTTATTGTTATTATTATTACTATCGTTATTATCATTAAGGTTATTATTAATATTATCGTTATTATTATTATTATCATTATTATTATTATTATTATTATTATTATTATTATTATTATTATTATTATTATTATTATTATTATTATTATTATTATTATCATTAGTATTATTATAATTATTATTATTAGTATCATTATCATTAAAACTAATATTGTATCATCTAATTATTATGATTACTATTATTATCATTATTATGAATGCGATATAAAAGAGGACTAAAAGCTATTAAACAAATCGATTAGGAAATAATGGGTATAAGTATCATGGTGAAATTAAAATATTGTAAGATATTGATTTAGATAAAAATACCGTTTTCATTATTTTTATCATTATTATTATTAAAAGCATCATTAATATTAAAACTATCATTTGTATTAAAATTATCATTTTTAATAAAAATATCATTGTTATTATAAAATATCATTATTATTATCATTATAGTGTTATTATTATTAAAAATTATCATTTTGAATAGAATTATTATTTTTAAATAAAATATTATTATTATTATTACAGTTAATATTAAAAAGTATCGTTATTATTAAGATTACTATAATTGTTAGAAAATGTATTCATTAAAATTATCATTTTATGAATATTATTAGTATTATTAATAACAACAATATTATTATCGTTGTTATTGTCATTAACATAATTATAATAATATTATTTATTATTAAAATTATTATTATCATTAATAAACATAAATAATGTTATTATTATTATTATTATTAATTAAAATAATTAATATTATTATTATTATTACAAAATAATACAACTTTTGTTCAATATTATTATTATCAATATTATTTTATCAAATAAATATGTGATACAATTACATTAATAATACATACCACTATATTTTTATGATAATGAGTGAACTGTATAAATTTTATTACTTAACATATATAAAAGTATATTTTTATCATATATAAATTTTAATATAAATTTTTATTTATTAATAAATGACTTGTATTATTTAATTTAATAAAATCTAATAAATATATTTAAATATATAAGACGACTATATTTAAGTTATATAATAAACATGTATAGATTTTAGAAGTCATTTTGGGTAAAGTTGACTTTTGTTGACTTTTGCATATCGGTCTCAAGCATTAGGATTGTGATACACTACGACTTGACTTAAATTGTTAGACAGATATTGACCAATATATAAATACATATACTAATATAGGTTCGTGAATCCGAGGCCAACCCTGCACTTGTTCAGTGCCGTCATATACATAATTGCTACGAAATACAGTATTGTGAGTTTCATTTGCTCCCTTTTTAAATGTTTTTGCAATATATATTTTTGGGACTGAGAATACATGCGATTTTTTTATAAATGTTTAACGAAATAGACACAAGTACTCAAAACTACATTCTATGGTTGGATTATCGAAATCGAATATGCCCCTTTTTAGCTTGGTAGCCTAAGAATTAGGGAACAATACCCCTAATTGACGCGAATCCTAAAGATAGATCTATGGGGCCTAACAAACCCCATCCGAGGTACGGATGCTTTAGTACTTCGACTTATTATTATACAGACGAGAGGATTCTGTTTTGGGGATATTCTATATGCATCTTGTTAATGTCGGTTACCAGGTTTTCACCATATGAATGATTTTTATCTCTATGCAGTTTGCGAATGCCTGATATGAGATGTATATTTATGAGAAATGAAAATGAAACCTTGTGGTTTATTAAAATTATGGAAATGATCGATTATGATAAACTAATGAACACACCAACCTTTTGGTTGACACTTTAAAGCATGTTTATTCTCATGTTTGAAAGAAATCTTCCGCTGTGCAATTGCTCATTTAAAGATATTATTTGTAGTCCTTCATGGCATATTTCAAAAGACGTTGCATTCAAGTCGTAGAGTTCAATAAAGATTGTTATTAAGTAAATGACAGATTAAGTCATTTATAGTTTGGATATATTATGAAATGGTATGCATGCCTGTCAACTTTCGATGTAATGAAAGTTTGTCTTTTAAAAACGAATGCAATGTTTGTAAAATGTATCACTTAGAGGTCAAATATCTCGCAATGAAATCAATTTTTATGTAACATTTATAATCGATATGAACGGGGCATTTCAGTAGCGAACCGTCCGAATGAGGGCACGTCTAGCCCACGTAGATCCATACAACATAAGTTCACGCTCACACCCGCAAGTGTAACTAATGATAATTGAATTGAGGATTTTCATTCAAACTCTCACGTGGAATGTTTGTTTCGTACTTGTGTTCAAAGTATAAATGTAAGTAGCATAAATGTATATGTTTCTCATCCCATGTTTTAAAAGAATAAAAGTTATTGAGAAGGTGGGACTATGATCTCACCTTGAGTGCACGGTTTAAAAGGTACTTCACAAAGTAACGTGTGCAAAGAACAATGCTAGTCTTGACCTAAACAAATAGATTGTATCAATAACGGTAATCACGGTCGGTCAAAGTCGTTCAATTAGTCCTATGGCTCGTTACGACTCGATTATATATGACATGTGAATCACGTTGTCAAGTTTCATGCAAAATATAAGTATAAAAGCATGTTAGAATGATTGCATAAGTGTTTGGTTAAGTTTGAATAAAAGTCAACTTTAGTCAAGTCAAAGTCAACAAAAAAGTCAACACGTTCGGGTCGGGTCTCGGACAATTTTTCTGAGTTTTATAATCATATATGAGCATGTTAGAACAAGTTACATGTTAATCGGAGGTGCGTAGCATAGTTGGAATTAAACGAAAAATGATCAAGCAAAGCAGAATCTGGCAGTTCATTTGGACGGCGTCCAGATTGGCTGGACGGCGTCCAAATGTGAAGGGCTGGACGGCGTCCAAAGGGATGGACGGCGTCCAAACACCTGGACAGTTGAAGTTGCTGAAATTTCACAAGTCTCGAACCAAAACTCAAACAACCACAATTTATGATCCGCAAACAATCAAAACATGTATCTTATATCGTTGGAAAGGTATTTTGACGAGAAAAGCAGCTAAGCACATTTCATCAATCAATTCAATATTTACAACAACCAAATTCGCATTAAATATTCATCATTTATTACATTCAAGATCATAAATGCACATTGATGATTCGGGAATTAAATGCACATATATATTACGCCGTTTCGTAGGTAATTACATATACAATACAACTAAACACTTACCAATAACATTTCAAGGCTTTTAATGCATCAAAAATCACATTCAAGGCTACCAAACCCTAACTAACAATCAATAAATCCTTAATCATGTTAGTGAAGTTTTCTAAATCAACCTACACATCAAAATGAAGTTAGTGGTGCTAGTAACACATTTAATACATGAACTTTTAACATCTAACAACATTTAAGCAACTAAATCTCAAGATCAAACACTTCTAATTATCAAGTTCATGCTAGTTACTCAAAATAGCAAGATCGAGCATACAAATCGTATATTCATGTTAGACTCGAGCCATAGACACTAACTAACACTTTTATAAGTCAAAAACGTCAAGAACATAAAATCTAGTATTTTTAGAAATTTACCCAAATGAAATGATGTTGGTATGGATTCGAAGAGGAAGATGCAAGGATTCTGAATATGTAATTTGTTTTGATGAACGCTTGCTAGATCGGATTTAGATGATGATTCTTTGTTTGAAGGTTGAGAGAAAAGTTGAAGTATCAAAAGAGAGAAAAGAGGAGAATGAATGGAGGAGAAGACATGGTTGACTAGTTGACCTAGTCAAGACTTTGCCTATTTGACAACTTTAGTCCCTCAAGTTTAAAAGCGGGTGCGTGAATTACCTAAACGAAATATTTTAAAAACGCGTATTAACGGAAGATGTTATAATTATATAATGGACTTTAAAATAATTAAACGGAAGGTAAACGGAAAAAGGCGGGATGTTACATGAAAATTACCATTTACATACTTGGGCCTCACAATTGGATCGAAAATGAACAAAGCGTGTGATTGGACACTTGCTACTGAGAAGATTTAGTCTAGATTATCCGAGTGGAAATCTAAAACTTTATCATTCGGTGGCCGTTTAACCCTAATAAATTCGGTCCTCAGCAGTCTACCTCTATATTTCTTCTCTCTTTTCCGCGCTCCTCCAGATGTGTTAAAATCTCTCGAAAACGTAAGACGAAATTTCTTTTGGGGCGGTGTAAGGGACAAATCAAAATTGGCATGGGTAAAATGGGAACGAATTCTTTGTTCGTACGAATCAGGCGGGTTAAACATTGGGTCACTTATAGGGAAAAACCGGGCTCTTTTAGGGAAATAGTGGTGGCGCTTTAAAACGGAAGGCAACTCATTTTGGGCAAAAATAATAAAAAGCATATACGGGGACGAGGGAGGCATTGGGGTAAACGGGTTAAGTAATAATGGACTAATTTCTTCAGGCTCTACATGGGCTGCCATTATTAAAAATGGGTCAGGCATGGGTCAGTTCGGGTTTGACTTCGGTAAATCGTTCAAAAAAGTAATCGGTGGGGATGGCAATGGCCACCCGATCCAGTGGATATTCACCCGATCCACCCGCTTCGTGATGGATATGGATGAACTTAAATGGATATGGATACAGATATGGATGAACCTAAATGGATATGGATATGGATGAAATGTTTCATCCATGGATATATCCATCACCACCCGAAATACAAATACAAATACATAAATATATATATATATGCTTACATATTTACTATTGCAAGTTCATTTACCGTTATATTACATTTTGATTTCAACCTTACAACGAAATAACTATTATATATCACAATAAAACACGCATATCTAATAAAATAAAGTTACAAATTTCATATTTAATTTTTCATAATCCATGTTTAATAGTAAATTTAACAAATTTTGTTATGTCATCGACAAAGATTACACATTCTTATGAATAGATTTTAATTATGTCATGTTATAGTTATTTTTTCTATACTACGTTTGCTTATTTTAATCGCATATTAGAGAATATTATAACAATTTTTTAATATCCATTGGATATCCATTAACCCGCTTAATCCATTGGATATGGATATGGATGGATGACATGAAACTAAATGGATATGGATATGGATGAACAAAAACTAAATGAATATGGATATGGATACGGTATCACCCGATCCATATCCGATCCATTGCCATCCCTAGTAATCGGGGATGGGACAAACACAAAATTTTGGGAAGACATTTGGGTTGGGGATACTCCTTTAAATCGTAGATTCCAAAGGATTTATGCAATGGAAGTGAATAAAGAAGCGACGGTTCCGGACAGAATACTCCGGGCAGGCTCAGTATCACAATTTTCATGGAGCTGGATTAGGGAACCATCAGGACGATCCTTGGATGAATTAACAGAATTACAAGCATTGGTGGAACGTGTTGAATTCTCATACCAAGAACCTGACAGTTGGAAATGAAATATGGACAGCAAAGGTATCTTCACAATGAAACGACTATCGAGAGCAATTGAAGACGCTTTAGACGAGAATGCAGGTAACCAAACCGAGACCATGAAAAGTAGATTATTACCACAAAAACTAGGTATTTTTGTTTGGAGTTCAAAAATGAGAAGACTTCCGGTATTCGTCGAGTTAGATAAAAGGGGTGTCGATCTAAACTCGGTACGTTGCCCAACTTGTGACGACGGAATCGAGAATATAGATCATACCCTTATTCTTTGTAAACATGCGCTAGATTTGTGGGAAAAAGTTTATAGATGGTTGGGGTTCGATAATGTACAAAATATTTGCTTGGATGATATCTTTATCGGGAAGAACAACAATATAAAATCGGGTTGGGGCGCCTTACTATGGCAAGCGGTAGAATGGGTTACCGGGTACATCATTTGGAGAAACATAAACCAAAAAGTGTACAAAAACAAATGGTGGAGTAGTGCGACAGCGTTAAATGAGATTCAAATAAGAAGCTATGAGATTGGCGACAATGGTTAACCGCGCCCGCTTCCTTCATTTCTTAGTAATAAATCGAGCTATGTAGAATTCGTACAGAACACTCATACTTGTATAGTGATATTTAGAGCAGGGACGTTACACAGCATTGTTGAGCTGGTGTACTAGCCATTTTCGTTTGTTCATATCTTTGTACAGCTCTCATATATGTTTCATTAATAATATTGATCATTTGCTTTTAAAAAAAGTTAGTAATTAATTAATCACTATATATAAACCATTTATACATGCTATTAACGTTTTTTTAATACATTTAGAAAATATTAAAAATTCATACTTTTGCAAATATGGAGTACATGATAATGTGACGTGATAATTAAATCCACATGGCAGAAGCCTAGCGTCTCTCTCGGATGCGGCAATTCGTTAAAGACGATAAATAGGATTATGGCATCCCATGATGATTTTTTCGGATGTGATTATTCTTAAAATTAGATTTGATGTAATTGCATTTTATTCCCCTGATTTTTATTTGTTAACAATATAATCCTTCTCTATTTATTTACTGTGACTTTGGCATTCTTTAATTCATTTTTAAAATTTAAATGTACCTTTAATATTTGATTAATTCAAGGCAAATTGAGAGCGTACGATACGTGCGTTCTACGTGCGTTCTTATACGGCCCATAATTCAAAAGGGCTTATTATTTAACAATATATAGTACTTATTGTTATTGTGAGACTATTCTTAACCGTGACGGTGATGTCAGAGGTAAATTGTGCATTTTTCTTTGTAAAAAATAGAATTTTTGACTCTGACTGTATTTGACTCCGTTAACTCAAAATGTCAAGTTTTATTGTTAAATATTTGAAGGGTGATGTGTTAAAATCTGATTGAAAATTATGTATTAAAAATTAAATAAATAACAAAAGACAAAATAAATAACAAAAAGTAAATTATTTGATTGGTCCTCCATGACCTCACGCTCCCGTCAAAAATTCAACTGACCCTTGTTTATGTCAAAGAGGGACGCTGGGTTATTGGGCGTCAGATTCCGTCACTTGGTCCACGTCATCTGGCGAAATGAATTTGACGCTGGGTTAGAACTCGTCTTATGGCTGATGCCGGTACTTAATTTAATTTTTTAGTTTTTCTTGAACTTATTCTTATATAGATTTAATACTTTTGTATATAAAAGGTGTATTATTTTAATTGAACAGGATTCATGAAAAATTGAAATCGACTAGATCGTCTCTAACATTTATCAATACGTTTTAAAGGAGATACTATACGTGTTACTAAATAAGCAGCGATTTAGAGTTTTGTTTCATAGCATAGTTTAATAATCTATCTATCTATCTATAACCTATTATAAAGCATATGATTAATCCACGTGTCTTCTTACTAATTACCCCTTAATCTTCTCTAATTACTTTTACAATTACCTCACGGTTCTGCCATCTGTCAACCTTTCATTCGTCATTTTTAAAATAAAAAAAAAATCCTTTCTCTCATATCCTTTCTTTATCTCTTTCACTCAACGCTTCCTGTTCTTCAAACTTCTATGGTTTCACTAATTAACTGTCGTTTCACTCAAATTCATCATCATCTTCATCATACAAAACACAACCACCCCTTCGATTATCACCAAAACGGTCGAATGAAGATGAAACATATCGAAATTAGGGTTCTTTATTTTGTTTTCATCTCATTACTTTGATTACCATTCTGTTTCGCGATGAGTCAAAAACGAATATGGCATAAACATTGCGAAGCAAAAAAGCTTGAATCAACCGTGATATGAAGACGATTCTATAGAGGTATTTCAATTTGCTACATATTTGATTTGATATTTTCATTAGTTAATTACTAAAAACACATATTCCCTAGATTCGTTTTTGCTGTTTATAATTATCAAAGATTCAATTTTGATTTCAAATTTGTTTAATCATAATATAATATTATTGGTCTAATTAAGTTTGTATCAGTTGTTGTAACGTCCGATCTTAAATTTTGGGGTTTTTAAATTGTAGATAAATTGACTGATTTGATTATGATTTTAGACGGCTACTACAGGTTATATTTCAGATACTGTAAGTTGAATTATTATTTTTGTTGTTGGGTCATTATTGATTGGATGTTAGTATAAAATTTTTAATTCAAGTTATTTGCTTCTTGAATCACAAGTCAATAAGTTGCTAAAAAGTATATGCCACTCTTAGAATATCATTTTTGTATTCCTTTTATGTCATATATGTTAGTTTAGTTCATAGTTGGTGTGGTTCTTATTAATAGAAGTCTGCACTTTTGTTGCTATAGCTTCTGATATTATATGTAGTGTTTAATTGATTTTGATTCTTATAATTCTAATATGATGCTAAGATGGTGTTTATTTTTTTTTTTTTTTTTTTTTTTTTTTTTTTTTTTTTGGATCTGTACAATGTATAACATAGGAAATGGGGTGTATGAGGTGAAATTTTTTTAGATATTCATATATTGATATGAATATCTTTTTAGTTCTACTTCCAAACTTTAATCGTTATAGAGGTTAAATCGTAACATGTGTAACTTAGTTATAACTTACATGTTGAAATGTGTATGGTTTTAATTTAAAGAAGTTACTTTTACTATTGTTTGGCTATTGAAACTTCTTTGATGTATGTAAACTTATATTTACGAATCTAGAACTTATTTGTATATTTGTTAATAATTCAATTATGCAGACAGTAGCTTCGTAAATTAAGAGTCATATGAATTGAGAGACATGTTTTATCAAATATGGGCGGCAATGATCAACCAAATGGGGCTGCAATGATCAACTAAATGGGGCTTTTCAGATAAGTTCTATTTGCTTTCACTCTTGACCCATGTATATATACCCCATAATATGCCCCATGAACTTATTTGAGAATTGATGTACCGAGTTTTTACAACATATCTGAAATTATGTAACTATAATTTGAAATTATTTTTATTTGAAGGTTTGTCATGGTTGATATATCTTCGATTATATTTTATACTAACCTCTAAAGTCTAAACTAATAAAGCTATCAGTGCACCAACTGTATCAGTGGGCCTTCTACCAAATCTGACTGAGGATTTTCCGCTTATGCTGTTTCTAGGGCTGTATATGAACGTAGACAATGGATCGGATCCTCATATTGCATACTGCCATTTATCAGCAATAGGTTTGCCTAAAGATTTTTTTTTAATATTAGTGACATTTTTATCAACTGCTTAATGTATTTAATTGCACACTAAACTTTTAAGACATGTATCCACAAATGAGTTCTTTTGGGTATATAGCACTTATCAACGGGTCAACTGGAATCTTAAGAAGCTGATTAGATCTGGTCGACCGTAAATGGAAAGACATATTGCTTGGTTAATAGTGTGAAGGATAATAATAGCGCTTCTTTTCTCCAACGAAGAAGAGTATTATCTCCTTTGGAATTTTTTTTGGAGCCTGCTATTTATATTCGTATACGAGCATGTATGATTAAATACATATTCTGTTTGTATATTCGTTATGTAATAGCATGGATAGTTGCAAAGATTATATAAAAATATAATTTGCTACATGTTGAATGTATCAATTCAGGTTGTGTAAGGATAAGAAAATCGAAACGTCATGAGCAATTTTGAATTTTAAATTTTATGGTCCATTTGAAACGTTTACATGTATTTAATCGTTTTCTATTATCATTAAACATGTAGATGAAACATGTGTGACTTAACATAACATCTACATGTATTTGATCTATTACCTTTATCATTAATCATGTAGATGGAACATGCGTGATTTAACATATTGTTAGTTGCAGATACAACATGTACAAATAGTAACGTATTACTATACCAACTTTTTTTGCCACCGTGCAACGCACGGGCTATTAAAGCTAGTTTACTATATTCCAACAAACAACCTTTATGTGTAGTAGTTTAGCGAGCAAAACTTTTATTCGCTTTATCCGAATCTAATACCAGGTTCCTCGTACATGCTTCATCGGTCTACAAATGTATGTACGTAATAAAGGTTGAGGATACATGAAATTTTTCGACATTTTGCTTATTGACAAAAATACATACATTTTATATTTCGAAACAATTTCAAATTTTATTGTCATGAGGAGGTTTAAAGTGCAGCTTTTCAAAGATACACAAAAATTACAAAATAACTTCAATAACATATAAGTACCAGTGGCGGAGCCATAATTTTTTTTTACCGGGGGCGAAATTTATTTTAAAAAATGTAGGGATTTTTTTGGCAAAATATGGAGGTTTTCGAGCAAAATATAGAGTTTTTTTAGTAAAATTTGGAGGGTTTTGGAGCAAAATATGAAAATTTTGGGGCAAAATATGAATGGTTTGGGCCCAAAAAAATCGGCCGGAGGCAAAATCGAAAAAATTTGCACTAAAAATTGCAAATTCACTGCCCCTTCACAAGTCCGCCCCTGATAAGCACTATAATAAAAATTCATGATTACTCATTTTTAAAAACAATTTGTTTCGATTTTTCAAAATTCATTTAATTAATCGGTTAATAAGTCAAAATCGAATTTGTTGATCAACATCGGTTAAATTTAAATTTGGTCAACATTTTAACATGAATTTTAACTAGAGTTTTTTTTTAACAAAATGAACAATTTAAACAATTTCATTGAAGTTTTTGTATATGTTTATGCTTATGTTTTGATTTATGTTTATGCTTATGGTTTTCTTCTATATATTTATACATATAATTTGAAAATTTTAATTAGATGTATAAAAATTACAATCTGATTAATTCTCAATTATTCGCCAAATTGTTAATCGCCAAATTGTTGACTACTTTTTCCAAGCCCCGACCGCTTACGTCCAAAATAATGAGTTTTGCAACGTTGTCTATAAACCTTAGTTTACTTACAAAGTTATATATTCTTCATCTCAAAAATATTTTCTTCTACAAATTTATGTAAAATTAAAGATAACTTTGTCAAATATGACTACGTACATATTTTCTTATAACAAATGTTAATGATGATAGCGTGATGGGGTATGATGTGGGGTTTTGTACGGTATAGGCGTATATTACTGATGTGACAATTTTGATAGTGTGATAGTGTGATGTAGTTTGTAATAGTGATGAAGTGTGATACAGTGTAGGTTTCTTTAATTTTATTTTATTTCATTTTTCTTTGAGTTATATTATTATTTACTAAGTTAATTTATTTAAATTAATATAAATTACATTCTATGTATGTATATCCATTGTTTAAAATTTATTAAATCATATGCTCATTGACTAAAAAGATGTTTTGAATTTAGTTTTAAGTGAGTTTATTTATATTTAATATTTTTATTGACTATAATATAAATAATGCATTCTATTTGTAAACTTATATATAGTTCAGGAACTAAAAATGAAAAAGTATTAACTGCATTGTCATCTTCAACTCTTCGTCTTGGTTGTTCACAACAACCCTAAACAATAAACTAGCATCGGCAGTTGAAAATTATCAATCACTTTCATCACAAATTAAAAAAATACAATTGTGACTTCCATTATGGCTTCATTTGATTTGCTGAAGACTGCAACACGCTAATAATTCTTCTTGTGATCTTCATCACGCCACCGAAATTTCTAACCATCACGCCACGTTATTGGCGTTATGGTGGCCGGATAGTGGAAAAATCGGTGATGCTGTCAGAATTAAAAATGGTCATAGTTTGACATTAGTGTTATGATTTAAGACCCAAACAAGAACATGTGATTGTGATATCGTCAATCACAAACAACCCACAAAAGACAAACGCATAACTAAAGCAAAAAAAAAACTATAAATAAACGACACATGATTTAACATGGTTATATCTCAACTCCAAAACACGAAGAATGGTTTAGTCCAAGGGCACAAACCAGAGATTTTTCACTATTAATTTCGTGCACACATGTTAGGGTTACAATAGGGTGTTTATATAGGCAAATCTAAACAAGGATTTAAAGAGCAAGAAAACGCTTTTTTTCTCGTCAGGCTCCCGAATAGGCTTAAGCCGGGCCGCGGCAGGAGGAGCCGCGCCGTGGCTTAAAGCATGATTTCGAAACTGACAGCATTGCAACCTTCGAACATCAATCCAAGTGTTGAGCCATGACGCGCCTTAACACTAAAAGACACTTTTCTTGTTGTTTTGATATCCTTCACACATCCAACAATCTCCCACTTGAAGGATGATCTAAACACAACCCATTTTATCAACCCATACCAGATCACCTGTCTCGACTTTATTGAACCTACCCATCTATACCGACAAGAAAGCTTCTTAGGATACGCACATTCCAACTATTCGAGCTGGCAGCTTTCGATAAAGAGCACTTCAACTACACTCGCCCAAACGTAATCAACTTCACCTGTCAATTGTGAACACCCACAACAACTCTAGATTACCCGATTATGGAACTCCATTTGAACACCGCCGAATAAACACCCGGGACACGCCGCACTTTCACGCCAAAGGAAGGAAGACTTTCGACACTCAAACACCTGAGTAATAATCTAATTTTCATTGCTAGCTTGGGTCATCTCTCGATTTCTGCACCACCTTTTTTTACACGAAGATCATCTTCATACGCCAGAAGACCAATTGAAGTATGCGACTCTTCAATTATAGAATTCTTCATAAGACTACATCGCTTCACCGATCACTCTAGACATGTCCAATCCCGAACACAAATGTCAATGATCACCCTCGTACAGGATTTCACCGTCTATCTATGACTTTCCTTCTCAGCAATCAAAAAATCCAACAGCATAGACTCTTCATCAAGGGTCCAGTGAGAACGCAGTCACAACCTCGAAATCTACTAACTTTTCAACTTTTTGCTTTTTCGCTAGTACACTGACCTCCTCATAGCTATAAATTTCATAAACCCATATTCTCATCCCAAACACGCTCTCACTGTAGAAGTAAGAAATAAAACCGCGGCTACTCGAGAAGAAACTTGGTTCGTACCATTAGTCAGTCACAAATTTCTTTGCCATTAGAGAGTAAAACAAGTACTCGAAGCCCTAGGGTTACCCAGAATAATCACACTAATATTGGAGACAACGTCGCATAATCATCTCCACAACTCCACTAGTCGACTAACTCCAACTAGCTCGATTACTTCTGTCGGTTACTAACTCACACCAAGTTCCCGATACCCTCAAGGATCCTAGAAAGCTCAAGTTTCGGGAATTACAAGATTATCCGCCCCACTTCTATCACCTAAAGACTCCTAATTGATCACCCTCGAAGAAAACCGCTCCTTTTGTTGAAACATCAACCAAACCCGAACAACCGTCGAACGCGTTCTATCCGACACCTTTCGACAACCAATTTCCTTAGTGAATAGGAATTCTAATCTGTCCGCATATTCCATAAACCCTGGAATATTGACCAAACACCATTGGTCATCCCGTTTCCAAACCGCAAGTACCAAACTTTCCCGATACTCCCACTATCGACTTTTAACCCGATGCATCTTGTTCGTTACAACAACCGCTCTAAACCGAGAGAAAAATCAACCTCCTGAGCTTCCACAACAAACCCACATCTCTGGAAATATAGCTTGTATCGCTTGAAGTTTCACGAGACAAAACCGTCTCGCACTCGTGTCTTCAAACCCGAAATATTCATCCTGAAAACTGCCCCAGATTCGAAAAATCGTATCTCAAAAAATCCAATGGTCGATCGGCCTCAAAATGTTACAGCAGCTGGATCAATACGTCTTTTACTTACAGTAAAATTTTCAAGGCGATCCAACGGTTAACGAACCCGCTATGAATTTTATTGTGCAGTTGCGCATGAATATCCGAATTTTGCTCGATCGTTCCTTCGTACTGGATAACGAGGAACGAGAACCCGACCCGTCACCCGGATCTTTCAGAAAATCTCTCCGTGTATCTTCTGCAACAAAACCCTATCGAACCGACCCCGTAGACTCCGTAACCCTTCGCGAGTAAATCACCGTCATAATTCCGTCGCGCGCACCGTTACATCATAACCTGCCAGGATCAGACCAATCCTGGTGTGATCAACTTTCTGGATACATAGACATACCCTAAGTTCACCGCAATCAACTAAGTCTCCAGATCTCGACACAAGTTGCAAGACACACAACCCTGTCGTTTGATTTAACTTTGATGAAAAAACCGAATCATCAACCATATCGAACACCTTGCTTTTAAAATCGTCATCGTGCTCATACGCGAACCTTAAGCTCTATATAACTTGTTAGGATTTAGGACCCAAACAAGAACATGTGATTGTGGTATCGTCAATCACAAACAATTCACGAACGACAAACGAATAATTAAAGCAAAAACGATAAATAAACTACACATGATTTAACGTGGTTATATCTCAACTCCAAAATACGGAGAAGGGTTTAGTCCACGAGCGCAAACCAGAGATTTTTCACTATTAATTTCGTGCACACATGTTAGGGTTACAATAGGGTGTTTATATAGGCAAATATAAACAAGGAAAAACTTAAAGAGCAAAAAAACGTGTTTTTCCTCGTCAGGCTTCCGGATAGGCTTAAGCCGCGCTGCGGCAGGAGCAGCAGCGCTGTGACTTAAAGCATGATTTTGAAACTGAGAGCATTGCAACCCTCAAACCTCGATCAATCCAAGTGTTGAGCCATGACGCGCCTTAACACTAAAACACATTTTTCTTGTTATTTTGATATCTTTCACACATCCAACAATTAGTTGTTTAAAGAAAGTTGTTAAATATTGGCTTGAAAGCATATGTTCATTTATGTATTATTAAGTACGGTGAGTTTTTTTTAACAAGGTAGTAGGCCTTAATTACAAAAGTAAATTACGTGAGTAACTGTAGTAAATAAATACCAATAAGAAAATGTATATTCAATTTAACTGCAACCAAGATATTTTAACAACCAATTTTTATATTTTATTTATTATTATTATTATTATTATTATTAATTATTATTATTATTATTATTATTATTATTATTATTTATTGTATAAAAAAAAGTAAAGAAAAAAAAGGTACGCAGCAGGATCCTATAAAATAGCATGCTGGGGATACCACTTCCGTCTTCACTGCACCTTTCAATATTTCATCATCCTGCTCTTCACAAGATAAACCCTCACCACTACTCTCTCTTTCTATCTCTAAAATTTAAACAAAAACATAAAAACCCACCGGAAAATATAAACAATTTATTCCTTGATTCCTTTTTCCGGCACCAAAAAGAAGTTTTTAATTTTTCCTTCTTTTTTTGCACCTTTATTTTTCCCCTTTAATCTTCTCTCTCGCACGCACGAGTATTCCCAAAAACCCTTTAATTTTTATTCTCCTTCTATCGTTTCAGAATCCCCTTTTTTCATTTCATATAAATCAATGCCACTCCCTTAAAAAAACATTATATCATTCATCACATTCTATACAAATATTTCTTAAAATGGAGTCTGTTAAAATCACCCAACACAAAACCCACACAACAATGCTCCAAAAATCAGATCAAACAAACGCCGTTAGTAAAGTCGTCAGAATCACCGTCACCGACGAGTACGCCACCGATAGTTCCGGCGACGAAAGTGAAATGTTTACTTTTCGGAAACGAGTGAAGAAATTTGTTAACGAAGTTACGATTAATGCGTGCTGTGATAACGAAGTTTCCGTTAACAGTAACGGCGTTCGTAAAGGAAAGAGTCGGAGGAAAAATGTGGAGGTAAAAAGTGATAAGAAAAAGTTGAAAGTTACTACGGGTAAAAAGTTTAGAGGTGTACGGCAACGACCATGGGGAAAATGGGCTGCAGAGATAAGAGACCCGACCCGACGGGTTCGGTTATGGTTGGGGACATACGATACAGCAGAAGAAGCTGCAATGGTGTATGATCACGCGGCTATTCAGTTGCGTGGACCTGACGCGCTTACAAATTTCACCGTTCCACCGCCGGAAACTGTAACAAAACCGTTGTCGGATGATTCCAGTTACAACTCAGGGGAAGAGTCGCAAACGAACAATAAATTATCGTCCCCGAAATCTGTTCTACGTTTTTCGTCTTCTTCAAATGACGAGTTTGTTGCCGAGTCAGCCGAGTCAAGTAAGCATACTCCTGTACACGACGTCGTTTGTGACCGTTCTGAAGTTACGGCAACTAACGCGACAGGCTTTTCGGATTTTCAACCGTTTGAAGACCATTTTACATCTGGTGACTTGTTTGATTTTCCGGATTTCGTACCGGATGTCTACGACCCGATAACGTTCTCGGATACGGGTTTTCAAGGATCCGTCTCGGCTGATATGTTTCTTGGATGTGGTAATGATTTCGGTTTCGGATCTTCACCTTGGCCCGCAGATGACTACCTGCTACAAGACTTTGGTGATATATTCGGGTCGGATCCTCTTGTTGCTTTATAAAGTACGGGGTCCGAGTCATTTGCTGATTATTAGGTCTATTACTATTAGTATTTTTGTAGGGAGATATAATTATTTTATTTTAAGGTTTAATTAGTTTTTTATTATGTATAAAATCTAAATATTTGGTGAAGTGAAGAACTCCGTTATTACGTTAAAATTAACGGATGAATTTTAAACTTTGAGATGATAATATGTAACGGCGTTAACTTAAGCCATTATGTAATGCAAGGCACGTGGTAGACCACGTGACCGGCAAATGTTAACTACTATGAATTAATTAGGTGAAGAAATGAAATGGAATGAATGCTACATGTTTTATCATGCATCATATTTTAGCTACGTCTATTGAATGCCTTGAGTTTTGTATCATATTTATTGCATGTGGTACATAACACTTTTTCTCCTAGGTGCCACTTTAATTACTTATGTAGTATTGAGACAGACAATATACATTTAAGCGAATTCACATTGTGTATTGATGTATTGTTGAAATCGACTCCGATAGTATTGAAAGCATAAGGTTTTCCCTGCTAAGCATCGAAATGGGCCGATGACTTAATGAGATTCAAATTCAAAACTTCGAGTGGATATCACGATGTATTGAAAAGGTACTTATTGAATGGCATTGCTTGTTCACTTGTCCGAATATGTATGCTTCAGTTGCCGGATGAGTTGGTGTCCTGGCCGTCTCCTCAACAGTTTCTATTGATTCATTCTGTTTACGCTACTTTTTGGGCCAGCTTTTATTTTGTTGTATGCATGATCTTCTCATGCTTTCTCATAAAAATTGTAACTTTTTTTTTTAAGGCAAATCCACACACACTTTGTTTGGAAATTACGGCCTCACTAATTCTCAACAAACGCCCAATGAAAAATAGTAAAGAAATAAGAACAATACACAACACAAGATTTAACGTGGAAACTCCAAAACGGGAGAAAAACCATCGGCCCCCAAAAGGAGAAATACACTATATCACAAATTGTTACAATGATATAGACGACTCTCTTAAGCCAACTACACTCTCCAAAATATTTAACTAATACTACTCTCAAACAAGGGTAAGAAAGAAAGAAATAATCAAATACTTAAAGTGTATTGATTGGTGCAATTTGGAATGAAGACTTAACCCCTCTTTTATAACCAAGCAAGTCCCCTCCAACTTTTTCCTCCCACCTATGTGGGATAACATCCTTCACAAATACTATGCAACCATATCCAATTTTTCTTACCAAAACTATATCCAACACACTTAATACGATTATTTACAATAATTCACGAAATATGTTCACGACGGGACTTGAACCCTCAACCTCTTGGTTAAAAAGGTCATCATGATACCGTCAGATCAATGACGCTTTGGTAAATTGTAACTTTATTATTTGATAATGAAGTTCATTTTGCCTTTTTTTTTTTTTAGAAAATAGATATTATATTTGAAATCAACTCGATTTAAGCTAAGTGTTGATCAAGCTACTCAATATACATAGTTTGGCCACAATCTAGCTCTTATACTTTTAAGTTCGTATGTATAATGAAGAAGAATCATTATTGAATTCAAGAGCCTAGTCGAACTCTTAAGCTTAAAAAAAAAAAAAAAAAAAAAAAAAAAAAAAAGTCGAGATCGTGTTTGGTAACTTTAATTAGAACATTTCAGGGGCAGAGCATTAGCATGATTATTGATTAAGGGAGGTTGCTTCACTTGAAAAAAAAAAAAAAAAAAAATTACAATCTTGAGCAATTACTTTTTTTTTTTTTAACGAAAAGAGTGATATCGAATTATTAATAACTTGGCTCCTTCATCATTTGGCTCTATTAATCGAGCAACATCAAGTGTCGATTTTTTGACGGCTTAACTGTCACTTAGAGTCTAAATTGAACTTAATGCAAGTTTAAAACTCATGGAAATTTGATTATACTATTTTCACGGCGTCTCACATTTTTTTAACCTACTTACTGGTCAGATGTCCATTCGAAAGCAAAATCTCTCTATCCATAGAACATTGAGAGGGAGAACTTTCTCTCCTCTTAGGGTGTTTCATTCCAGATAGAGAAATAATTTCTCTTTATTCTAGGATAGGGGAAATATTGCCTACATCTTACCTCCCCATACTCCACTGTGACAACCCGTAAATTTCCGGCAATATTTAAACAAAAATCTTTATATGATTTCATTTAACCTCGACTAATTCCGACAATTCACGAACAATTATTTGTAAATAATTACGCATTAATTTGATATATTAATATTATTATTATTAATATCCTTTTTAAACAAGATATCAATAATTAATATCTTTATTATCAGTATTGTTATTATGAATAAAAAAAATATTGACAAATATTCTTGGAAAAGTAGTAAATCAATTTGTTTATTTAAAAATATATATATATATATATATATATAAAATCCTTAAAATAAATGATTTTTTTAATAAAATAAATAAATAAATTACTTTTTAATTAAAAATTATAATGGAAAACTACTTTTATTATTTTATTTTGTGCATTATCCCATGACCTAACATTTAATACTTTTGAATTTTAAAATCCCATTAAAAATTAAAATATTTCTTTTTCTTTTAATTATTTTGTTCTTTTTAACTAATTTTTTCAAGTATAAATAGCCCTCATTTCTCATTCAAACTCACACCAAAATTTCTCTCATTCTCTCTTTGAAGAATTACTACTAGTAAGTATTCTTTTCTTACTTTTTACTTTTTACTTTTTACTATTTACTTCGGTTTATTATTTTTTACCGAAACATGTAAATAATGTTATAAATTATATGCAATTAAAATAAAAATAAATAACATGTTATAATTAGTAATATATGTTACTAAAAATTATAAAAGTATTTTTATGAATTACTATATAGGAGTTATAATTAAAATCGAATTAATGAATATATATGTATATACGCACCTAACGTGAAGGTTATAATTAAAGATAGCATACAATGACTACAAACATCACCGCTACTTGTGGCCTAGAGTGATCCTTGTTACCATTATGGGACGCTTGTGGATCTCGAATGCCAAGACTTAGATTCTGGTCAAGAGATCCTGGGCCGCTCGGTAACAATAGATCATTCGAGTGACTTGCATGTTAGCGACGAAGTTTGGGCGAGATTGTACAACAACTTTGTTAAGAATTATAACCCGAACATTCTTAAACTAGAAACTTACTATAAGTGGAAGTTTTTCATAAATAGTAGGTTTCCAAAAATAGAAACTTTTGAGAAATAGGAAATTTCTCGAAAACCGTCACTGTCAATATAGTTGCTATATTAATAAACATACTTTATGTCAAGTTAGACATTAACTAATCAAACGTTATACCTCAAGGTTGATATCCAGATCACTTACTTGCTTTACTTTCCTTCTTGCGTGGAATACTTCAACTGCTATTTAATGTGAGTTTTCATAGCTCCCTTTTTATCTATATTTTTGGGCTGAGAATACATGCGCAACTTTTATAACTGTTTTACACGTATCAACTATTAAACTGTGATATGTTGGGCTATGACCAGCAAGTCCCCAACCGACAAGTATAAACGATAACTTGTTACGGGGCAAACTTGAAAGTCTAGTCTAAATACAAGTACCAACTATTAAACTGTGATATGTTGGGCTATGACCAGCAAGTCCCCAACCGACAAGTATAAACGATAACTTGTTACGGGGCAAACTTGAAAGTCTAGTCTAAATATCAGTACCAACTGTTAAAACTATGCTATACCCGGCTATGTCCGACTAAGTCCATACAGTGATATTTTTAATTGCTGCGGCATTCTTAATTATTGGGGATAGGCCTATCGGAAGTAACGTCCCCGATACATTTGACTAAGTCTTTGTATTACTTGATAATGAAATTAAACGACAAGGACAGAACAACTTGTCACGGGGCAAACAACGTTTAGTCTAAATATCACGCACTGGCATAACTTTTGGATCTTGCGAGATATACTTTACAAACTAAATCTTGTGGTCTAACACTATTACTGAAATCATTATTTATGACAAACCTATGAACTCACTCAACCTAGTGTTGACTTTTTAAGCATGTTTATTCTCATGTACTTAAATATTGCTTCCGCTGTATATCTGCTGTTTTGATGATGATTGCTTGCCATGCTTGGAGTCTTCATTACATATCATACCAATTAAAGACATTTAATGCATTGTTCATTAAATACAATGTAATCTATTTATCTTCCGCTGCAAAACTCAATAAAACGTCTCATATAGAGTCGTTCTCGTTTATACAACTGTGATTTGATATATTTAGTGACGTTATCCTCCCAGGACCTATCTGGAGGACGTCACAGATTGGTATCAGAGCAGGTTGTTGTAGAGAACCAGGATTGCATTTTATGTGTGCCTTATACAATTATGTACCTTAGCAATGTAGGACTACAACTTTCCCTGACCATAGTTCCTTTAATTGTTGTCTTTAACTGTTAAATGCTACCCTATACTTTAGAAACTTTACTTATCTTAGAATGCCAAGCCAATCTAAGAACTCTGCTCACTTTCCTAAGTACTATCAAATCCCGCCATCACATTTAAATACGACACCATGATTTCTGAAATTATCGACATTCCTTGTCATTTATCATGGTTTTTGTGTATTACATACATATTACATGAAATGTTAACCATGATTCTTGAAATCTCTACTATTCATATTCATTACTTTCAAAATCTTTGATTTCTCGTTATTTTTTATCATTGAATTTTCTTGACGGGTGACGTCTACGAAACTCTAGAATGGAAGGGTTTGGATTACCGATTTAAAAGATCCTATAGCTCAAGCCCCTAACGTTTTTTGTTGTTTATTTTGAGAGAAAACGAGAAGATCGGATTAAAATGTCTTTAATCGAAAGTTTATCTGATTACATATTTATCATTTTAATCTCGACACGTCATACCGCCATTATTACATAAATGGAGTATAGACAAATCATATCTTATCATATCTATCCCGATAGACTTTGTCTAACGCTTTTCCTAAATTCCCTCCGTAAATTACGGAAACCTTTTTGCTATATATATATGTATTCAAGGAGACGAATATATCATTTAATATTCAACACCCATTTTAAATCAAACCCTTATTCCAAACACATAATATGGATTTCTCACCTGATTCCTCACGTTCCTCTAGCTCCGAAGATAGCGTAACGGGAGCACACCCACCGATCAATTACCGTGATTTCTTCAGAAAATGGGGATGGGTTCACGAAATACTCACCCTATGGAGAAATGAAGAAGGTACTCCTTATCACGAGCCAAACTTACCACCAAATGTTGGAGTACTCGATCCGCTTACGGTGAACCTGTTCGCAATACCGTTTTCACTCTTTTCGCAAGGATTTTCCGCCTCGAAGGTCGTCTCACCGTAGTCAAAGACAGTATTCGTCCCCTACTCCCAAATTCTAATCAGATGGAGTTATTAGAAGAAGTTAGAAGACTTCGAACTAAATATCAAGAATTGACAAACCTTACGGAGAAATGGGTAGAACAAATCCATAGACTCGAGCGTAAAGTAGAAACCCCGGAGGAAACAGTGCACGATTTGGAAGCTAGGCTCACACCAACTACCCAAATACCACAAGCAACACCAGCAACATAACCAGAACCATCAGTACCACCAAGATCACCAACATCATCAACACCACAAGCAATACCAACAGCAACCGCAACACCACCAGCAGTATCGTCAACATCACCAGCACCGACGGCACTACCATAATCAGCAACAGCCTCAACAGTACTGCCAACATCATCAACACAGCAAGCATTATAAGCGCCAGCAGTTGCATCAGTATCAGCAACAGCATCAGCACCATCAGCTTCATCAACAACAACATCCGCATCACAAGCCTCAACATCACAGTCTATGTCACGAGCATCAACATCAAACGCACCATAGATACCAAGGAATACCAGTAACAACAAACGAAGAAGTATTGATTCATAACTACATTGAAGAAATACTCTGCAGAGAATATGTAGTTTCTAAAAGTTTTTGGAGATTATTTATTCTTGTTCCAACCTCAAATCAAATGAGTTTAATATTATATTAACTCATTAAATCCATGATTACATCTGAAGGAAAATATATATGTACGTATATTATCATAAAGATTGTAATTAAATATTCTGTTGTACAAACTGTTGATGGTGAAAATATTTTAACGGGTAGGTAATACCCGAGAAATATTTATATCTCACATTAATATGTTACATTGTACATTCTTCAAAATTCTTGAAAACACCTTAGAACTATAACCAACGATTCAGATTCATTAACCCTAATAATGCTGATGAAGCAGCAAAGGCCGTAGATGGTCTTAATGACCAGAAGCTTGATAATAAAGAATTGTGCATTGGAAAAGCTCAAAAGAAAATCTGGTATTGAAAGACGGATTGAGCAAAACATGAAGGAAGCTGTGGACAAATCTCAAGGACTAAACCTGTATTCAAAGAATCTAGATGATTCAGTATCTGTTGAAATCATTAGCAATTACCCTGCTCCTTACTTATCTTAAATCCTTACAGAAGAACTTTCCTCATTATCATTTGATCTTAGAAAATTCTAAGATATCATCGTATCTTTCGTCATAAATATCCTCGATGTTTCTGAAGATATCTTCATAACTATTCTTGTCCGCAATAAATTATCTCTTTGCGTTACATAATAAAGGAAACTGTTTTAGTTTCTATATTACGTAAAATTCAAGTTTAAATTATAAATGTTTTGAAGAAGTGTTGGGAATTGAAGCATGAGTTAGTATAATATAATGACGTCAGGCCAACGTGATTATATTACAGTAAGTCATGCTAAATTTTTAATGGAAGATGATGATTCATAGACTTATTAATCATCATTTGCCATATTACACGACTCTTACATTCTACTTAATCTCTGAACATATCAAGAACATATATTCTTGATAGTTCTATCCTCAGTAATTCTTGTAATATAACAAATCAAATCATGATATTACGTTCCTTCCTGCTTAGAACATTATGTTTATTCGAAACTTCATACCTACAAATTCTGGACCATTACTCGCTTTACTTAGAGTCGAGAGGAGAATAAAAAGGCAAAGAGCTTCTACAAATAAGGGAAAATATAAAGCCAGATAACAATACCGAAATTACAAACCGTGTATATCAATGCATATAGCAATATAAAGACACGGGAGAACTAAAAACACGATAAATCCTAGAGCATAATAGAAGTAAACACACTCCTCTGGTGGGAGTTGGAAAAGAAGGAAGATTGTGGCGATAACCAATATAAGGTTAAGAACAAGAACTGGATTGAGCATATTAAGAAATCTTTTGGAAGTATGAATTGAGGAAGAAAGTACAGAAGTGATGAAGATAATGAAACGGGAGAAGCTAATTTATAGCGAAACTCTAGACACAGCAATCGAGACAATTCACCGCATTTAATTAAAGAAAATCCTAATTTTCTTAATTACCGGAGAATCAAATCTTATAAAGATTATGAAGATTTCTTTAAATCCCTTGAATTCCGGAAATCAACTTTAACCATATCAAAAGTTAAGGTGAACATTTAATTTTCTCATTTCACTCTTTTGTGATAGTTTCATTTATACTCTTTCTATAATCAAATCGTTTTATACATATTATTTAATGTCGATAAAACTCTATTTTTCAACTCATATTCATCATTCTTGTTGTAAAGAATGACGATCTCTATCAAATTTCATGATTATGATTTTCATGAACTCCTCTCTATTTTGTCTACCCTAATATTGTGGCATAAACGCTCAAGGTTTAAATAAGCTCACTATTATTCATCACACATTTCATGTATATTGAAATGCTTGTATAACGTCATCATCTCTTTCTGAGGAAAACCTAATCAATGACACTCTTGTCAAATCCTTTAGATAACCTCTGCATTAATAATAAAATACACTTCGTAGAATTTATGGATCGTAAGATTTAAACGCTAGAAACAAAACAATATCCTATTAGTTGGAATTCACGAAAGGCCCCGAGCATACCTGGGAACGTGAAGACCAAATAAAACAAAAATATCATCACCTGTTTACAAACAACGTCGACTGATGGCAACAGCTAAATTTCGGGACGAAATTTCTATTAACAGGGGGATACTGTGACAACCCGTAAATTTCCGGCAAAATTTAAACAAAAATCTTTATATGATTTCATTTAACCTCGACTAATTCCGACGATTCACGAACAATTATTTGTAAATAATTACGCATTAATTTGATATATTAATATTATTATTATTAATATCCTTTTTAAACAAGATATCAATAATTAATATCTTTATTATCAGTATTGTTATTATGAATTAAAAAAAAATATTGACAAATATTCTTGGAAAAGTAGTAAATTAATTTGTTTATTTAAAAAATATATATATATAAAAAATCCTTAAAATAAATGATTTTTTTTAATAAAATAAATAAATAAATAAATAAATTACTTTTTAATTAAAAATTATAATGGAAAACTACTTTTATTATTTTATTTTGTGCATTATCCCATAACCTAACATTTAATACTTTTGAATTTTAAAATCCCATTAAAAATTAAAATATTTCTTTTTCTTTTAATTATTTTATTCTTTTTACCTAATTTTTTCAAGTATAAATACCCCTCATTTCTCATTCAAACTCACACCAAAATTTCTCTCATTCTCTCTTTGAAGAATTACTACTAGTAAGTATTCTTTTCTTACTTTTTACTTTATACTTTTTACTTTTTACTATTTACTTCGGTTTATTATTTTTTTACCAAAACATGTAAATAATGTTATAAATTATATGCAATTAAAATAAAAATAAATAACATGTTATAATTAGTAATATATGTTACTAAAAATTATAAAAGTATTTTTATGAATTAATATATAGGAGTTATAATTAAAATCGAATTAATGAATATATATGTATATACGCACCTAACGTGAAGGTTATAATTAAAGATAGCATACAAAGACTACAAATATCACCGCTACTTGTGTCCTAGGGTGATCCTTGTTACCATTATGGGACGCTTGTGGATCTCGAATGCCAAGACTTAGATTCTGGTCAAGAGATCCTGGGCCGCTCGGTAACAATAGATCATTCGAGTGACTTGCATGTTAGCGACGAAGTTTGGGCGAGATTGTACAACAACTTTGTTAAGAATTATAACCCGAACATTCTTAAACTAGAAGCTTACTATAAGTGGAAGTTTTTCATAAATAGTAGGTTTCCAAAAATAGAAACTTTTGAGAAATAGGAAATTTTCTCGAAAACCGTCACTGTCAATATAGTTGCTATATTAATAAACATACTTTATGTCAAGTTAGACATTAACTAATCAAACGTTATACCTCAAGGTTGATATCCAGATCACTTACTTGCTTTACTTTCCTTCTTGCGTGGAATACTTCAACTGCTATTTAATGTGAGTTTTCATAGCTCCCTTTTTATCTATATTTTTGGGCTGAGAATACATGCGCAACTTTTATAACTGTTTTACACGTATCAACTATTAAACTGTGATATGTTGGGCTATGACCAGCAAGTCCCCAACCGACAAGTATAAACGATAACTTGTTAAGGGGCAAACTTGAAAGTCTAGTCTAAATACAAGTACCAACTATTAAACTATGATATGTTGGGCTATGACTAGCAAGTCCCCAACCGACAAGTATAAACGATAACTTGTTACGGGGCAAACTTGAAAGTCTAGTCTAAATATCAGTACCAACTGTTAAAACTATGCTATACCCGGCTATGTCTGACTAAGTCCCTACAGTGATATTTTTAATTGCTGCGGCATTCTTAATTATTGGGGATAGGCCTATCGGAAGTAACGTCCCCGATACATTTGACTAAGTCTTTGTATTACTTGATAATGAAATTAAACGACAAGGACAGAACAACTTGTCACGGGGCAAACAACGTTTAGTCTAAATATCACGCACTGGCATAACTTTTGGATCTTGCGAGATCTACTTTACAAACTAAATCTTGTGGTCTAACACTATTACTGAAATCATTATTTATAACAAACCTATGAACTCACTCAACCTAGTGTTGACTTTTTAAGCATGTTTATTCTCATGTACTTAAATATTGCTTCCGCTGTATATCTGCTGTTTTGATGATGATTGCTTGCCATGCTTGGAGTCTTCATTACATATCATACCAATTAAAGACATTTAATGCATTATTCATTAAATACAATGTAATCTATTTATCTTCCACTGCAAAACTCAATAAAACGTCTCATATAGAGTCGTTCTCGTTTATACAACTGTGATTTGATATATTTAGTGACGTTATCCTCCCAGGCCCTATCTGGAGGACGTCACACCCACTTATGAAAAGAACCTATTATAAAGAAAATACAACAGAAACGTCATTCAGTCATTCGTGTCCAAGCAAACATCAAGCCTAACACATATATGAATCACTCCGAATGACACAGAAGACCGGGATTGAAATCCCATACATACGATTGATGACTATAACACATCTTAAACGTAGTAGCCCATAAAAACACCTTAAGTTTCATTTTGACGAACGATAGAGGCCCAACAAGTGTAGTTGTCGTTAAAAATGAAGTCATCTCTTAATAACCAAATAGTCCAAAGAGTAGTCGAACCAATCAATCTCTAATATTTTCTTATCTCCAGTACCTATACCATAATACCAATCGGCCGAAAAACTCAAAATTAAACCCGGAATGATCCATCTAATATTCCACCCAGGGGCAGAAGTTATTGGAGACAAAAGGGGGGGTGGCTGCCCCCCTCATTTTTGAATTATTAATGTATATTTTATATTATTGAATGAAGATAAACATGTATTAATTAGATCAATTGGTTTACAGGGATGTTTCAAAGCTTGAGGGTGTGGGTTCGACTCCCATTCTAGTCATCTTTAAGTAAATTTTTTGTTCTAACTTTTTTTCTTACACTTTTTGCCCCCTAAACTTTTTTTCCAAGTTCCGCCCCTGAATCCACCATTGAAATAGGGCGGACCAAACTTTGAAAGTCCACAGGCAATGAAGAAGGAGGTGTTCAATTGTTTTCACCTCGGTTTCGCACCAAACACAAAAAGGCGAATGATTATGAGGGAGGATATGTCTCTGGATAAGAACATCTCTAGCCGGTATACTTTGTTTACAAGCTAACCAACGAAAAATTGAGACTTTTGACGAGACTCGATTGTTCCAAATTAATTTCTTCCAATTCGTATCTTGCAAGTTATCGGAAACCGCCATGATTCTAATCGCCTCGACCACACTAAACTCCCCGGTATTTGAAACTTAAGAATCTTTAATTGAGCCTCAACTTCAATCTTCATGGCATACAGTTTTGGGTATTACCTCTCTCTGTGATGCCCCGTACAAAACCATCGTGTACGAATCATCAACAGCAGGATCATTACAAGGTTAAGTACTATATGCGATTTCAAAAAGAGTTTGCATTCATAAATAAAGTGATATCTAAACCAACATCGAATGTTTTACAATCCAAAAGTATGCTTCGCTAAGTAGAAGCAAATAATAAGTGTATGTGACCACAATGGTCGTTACAAGTCATAGTTCAAAAGTATTAAAGTTTGAATGCAAGGTAAAGTAGTTCATGCGATGACAACTCTAAGCAGCGGGTGTCTACAGGACGACTAGTACACAGCGGAAACTAACCTCAAGCACCTGAGAAAAACATGCTTAAAAACGTTAACACAAAGGTTGGTGAGCTATAGTTTAAGTATAATAGTAAGTAAGGTAGGCCACGAGATTTCAGTGCTACAAAGAGCGTTTCAAAACAGTATGATAAAATATATGTTAACCGTGGGCACTTGGTAACTAACTTAACGTTTATACCCCCTGAAAGTACACTTGGCAAGTTCGTATGTCTACGAAGTATTAAACACTCGTTAAATGCTAGCGCTACTAGCCCGAGTGGGGATGTCAAACCCTATGGATCCATATCTAAGATTCGCGTTCACCGGTTCAAAAACCAATGAATAAACGTTACCGAGCTAAAGGGAATGTTTATGCCGTTGTATAACCCACACATATATAAGTTTAAGTACTCGTGCCTAGTATGTAAAACATAAAATCCGCATGTATTCTCAGTTCCCTAAATAAGTTAAAGTAAAAAGGGAATGCTATAACTCACAATGATAAAGTAGCGGTAAAAGTCGAGTCGGGAAAAGTATGCAAGTAATCAGTCCGAAAAGTCCAACGAGTCCTCAACCTAAGTCAAATAGTACTAAGTCAGTAAATTGTCTTAATAGGTTTAAAAGTATGTATTTAAGGTCATAAAGGTCATCATCATTCATCATCAAACAAAAGACGTAAAGTAGGTTTCGTTTATGAAAGTAGTTTAAAACAAAGGCTGATTTCGATCAGTCACCACGGCCTCTACCCTTACTGAATTAATGTGAGACCAGTGGCCATGGCTCTGTATATGAGTCCCTTAAGTGTGGTAAAATTTACAGAAGCAAACTCGTCTTCGTTTGACCGTGGCGACGGTCTAAGTGCGAGTAGGTCAGAAATTTCTGCACAACGTTAAAGGACATAGTGACGATCGGAGAGCCATAAATCCTAAACCGTAACTCGGATTAAGACGAGACCTATATGAAAATTTATCTTCTCGAAACGATATATTTGAAAATCAAGGTCTCAGTAGCCCAGGTCTATTGGTCTGTTACAGAAACAGTAGGACAGAGGGCTGTAAACAGAATACATGAAGTTAAAAGTGAGTTCCGGTGGTCTTGGTGCTTGATGTTCATCATGGTTCTCATCCTTGATGCATATAGCTTCAAGTGTACAACTCTTTGATGTGTTTGCATCATCTTGACCAAGATTTGACCATCATAACCTAAGTGTAAGTCTAAGACATGAAGCACAACTCACTTAAGATTTGTATGAAGTTTGATGAACCAAAGTTACATCAAAGTCTTAGATCTAACCCATACATGAACTTTAAAACTAATAATAAGTTACAAACTTGAAAGTAAACTTATGAAATCAAGATCTTAAGTTGTAGAACATAGTTCTTTAGTTTGATCTTGAAGATCCAAGACTCAAAAGTCTAGATCAAGCATAAGTATACAAAGTTATAATTAAAAAGTTTCATTTACATGTTCTTGAACTTTTAAAGTTACTTTTAGTTCAAGATTAATGAGATCAAAGTTAACTAGTAACATTTGACCAATCACAACCAACAAACAAGAAATTAAAGTGCATAAAATGAAGTGATAAACTAAGTAAACAAGTAAAAGGTTCATGGTTTGTTCATACTTTTAAAGATTCAACCAAGGTTTGATCTTTAAGTGAAGTAAACTTTAAGTTTACTTCAAGAACTACAAGTATGAGTTACAACACAAGAACTTCCTTTCTTTAAACAAGTATTGGAGATCATAAACTAGGAAGTTTATGTCTTGTATGTTCTTGTTATGAACAAGATAATTATGTAGAATGAAACTAGGTAGTTTGATTCTTGAAACTAATAAAGAACAATAACAACAACAATATGAAACAAGTAACAACAACAAACAAGAAATCAAACAAGCAAGTAACAAAAGATGATGATGATTATGGGGTGTAAGGTGGCGGTTTTAACAACAAAAAAAGAAAGAAAGAAAGTTCAAGTTACTTACAACTTGGAGAGAAAAGAGAGAAAGTGTTTGAAAGCAAGTAAGTGTGTGTGAGTAAATGAGAGGATACTAGTGAGTATGTAACACAAAAATGAAATAAAACTCTCCCATTCTCCCATGTAGGCCGACGGTTTTTGGGGGGAGGAGGGAGGAGAAAATAACACACTAGTTACATGCATGAAAGCCTTACAAAAGTTGGATAAAAGATGTATGTGCATGGGGATTGTGGGAACTAGATTCCAATTGTTAAAACTAACTAGTTACCTCACTAAAATGATACTTACACTTGAAGATATGGGCTAACTAAGTCCACTTAAAAGGTAGGGTGGGCTTGGAAGCCCAATATCATGAGTCCATTACACTAACAAAGCCCAAGTTCAAATAATTAATAAATTAATCCATTTAAAGCCCAAGTAACTAACTAATCACCATAGTTAATTAAAATGATTAATAAAATTAATCATGAATGTAAATAATACTTGAAAATATTATTCGTGCAAGTTTCGTGTGTCACAAAGACGTTTCGGGCATTTAAAGTCAAGTACGTTTAGTCATGGCATCATGTATATGTAATAACATACATTCGTTTAATCACACGTATTAATAATAATAATTATTAATAAATAAACGTTGGAAAATCCAGGGTCGTTACATTACCCACCTGTTAAAGAAAATTTCGTCCCGAAATTTAAGCTGAGGTAGATGGAGGAGTCGGGAAAAGGTGAGGATACTTTCGCATCATTTGATCCTCTCGCTCCCAAGTAAACTCAGGTCCTCGTTTGGCATTCCATCGCGCTCGGACGATCGGAATCTTGTTGCGTTTCAAAGTTTTGATCTCACGATCCATAATTTCAACAGGTTCCTCCACAAAGTGGAGTTTGTCATCAATTGTAAGTTCTTCCAGTGGTATGATAAGTTCAGGTGCAGCAAGACACTTCTTCAAGTTCGAAACGTGGAAGGTAGGATGAACTGAGCTCAATTGTGCTGGTAGATCCAAACGGTATGCAACGGGTCCAACACGTTCCAAGACTTCAAAAGGACCAATGTATCGCAAGTTTAACTTTCCGCGTTTTCCAAAGCGAATCACACCCTTCCAAGGTGCAACCTTCAACATAACACAGTCACCAACTTTGAATTCAAAGTCTTTACGTTTAAGATCAGCATAACTCTTTTGGCGATCACGGCAGTCTTAAGTCTAGCTTGAATCTGAGCAATCTTCTCCGTCATTTCGTGGACTACCTCGGGTCCGGTGATTTGCTTTTCGCCTACTTCGGCCCAACAAATAGGAGATCGGCACTTGCGGCCATACAACGCTTCAAAAGGTGCAGCATTAATGCTCGAGTGATAACTGTCGTTGTACGAGAATTCAGCTAATGGCAAATGTCTTTCCCAGGCCTTTTCAAAATCAATGACACATGCACGCAACATGTCTTCCAACATCTGAATCGTTCGTTCACTTTGTCCGTCAGTCTGAGGGTGATAAGCAGTACTCATGTCAAGACGAGTTCCCATGGCTTCTTGCAAAGAACGCCAAAATCTAGAGGCAAAACGGGGATCGCGATCTGAGATGATCGATAAAGGTACACCATGACGAGATACTACCTCTTTGATGTATAATTGAGCAAGTCTCTCCATTGTATCTGTTTCCTTCATCGCTAGAAAGTGTGCAGATTTGGTAAGGCGGTCAACAATAACCCAAATAGTATCGTATCCGCCCACCGTCTTTGGTAGCTTGGTGATGAAATCCATTGTGATCCTTTCCCACTTCCATTGTGGGATTTCTGGCTGTTGAAGTAACCCAGAAGGTCTCTGATGCTTGGCTTTAACCTTCGAGCAAGTCAAACACTTACCAACATAAGTCGCAACGTCCTTCTTAAGATTCGGCCACCAATAATGTTCTTTAAGGTCATGGTACATTTTGCCCGCTCCAGGATGAATCGAATATCTCGATTTGTGTGCTTCATCAAGTATAAGGTTCCGTAGATTTCCATAGAGAGGTACCCAAATTCTTCCGGCATAACATCGGAGTCCAGACTCCCTAACCTCGAATCGAGAGACAAGTATGTTCAAATGTTCGTGAGATATATTCTCCTCCTTGAGATCCTCATCTTGGGCTACTCTGATCTGGCTGTTGAGGTTCGAATGGATGGTGATGCTCAGAGCCCTAACACGAAGAGGTGTCGCCCTCTCCTTTCGGCTCGAAGCGTCAGCTACAACATTGGCCTTGCCAGGGTGATAACGGAGTTCACAATAGTAGTCATTGAGCATCTCAATCCATCGACGCTGTCTCATATTCAGTTGCTTCTGATCAAAGATGTGCTGGAGACTCTTGTGATCGGTGAAGATAGTGCTCTTAGTTTCATACAAATAGTGTCTCCACAATTTAAGCGCAAAGACAACGGCTCCAAGTTCAAGATCGTGAGTAGTGTAGTTCCGCTCGTGAATCTTCAGTTGGCGGGCGGCATAGGAAATAACCTTTGATCGTTGCATCAGTACACAACCAAAACCACTCTTCGATGCATCACAATAAACAACGAAATCGTCACTGCCTTCGGGAAGCGATAGAATAGGTGCGGAGGTTAACTTCTTCTTCAAAGTTTGGAATGCTGATTCGTGTGCGGGTTCCCAAATGAACTTCTTGCCCTTGTGAGTCAGCGCGGTCAAAGGACGCGCAATCAGAGAGAAACCTTCGATAAACCTTCGATAATAACCGGCGAGACCTAGGAATTGGCGAATATGCATTGGAGTAGTGGGGGTCTCCCACTTGCTGATGGCTTCAATCTTGGCGGGATCAACTTTGATACCCTGGTCGCTCACAACATGACCCAGAAATTGAACTTCCTTCAACCAAAATTCACACTTGGAGAATTTGGCGTAAAGTTGCTCTTGTCTCAAGAGTTCAAGTACTAGCCGGAGGTGTTGCTCATGTTCTTCTTCGATTTTGGAGTAGATGAGGATATCATCTATGAAGACGATAACAAACTTATCCAAGTACGGCTTGCAGACACGATTCATGAGATCCATGAACACGGCAGGTGCATTGGTTAATCCGAATGGCATCACGAGAAACTCATAATGACCATAACGAGTTCTAAATGCAGTTTTCATCACGTCACTTTCCTTCACCCTCAACTGGTGATAACCGGATCGTAAATCGATCTTTGAGTAAACGCTCGATCCTCGTAGTTGATCAAAAAGATCGTCAATTCGTGGAAGGGGATACCGATTCTTGATAGTCAATTTGTTGAGTTCACGGTAGTCGATACACATACGGAAGGATCCATCCTTCTTCTTCACAAACAACACAGGTGCGCCCCAAGGCGAGAAACTTGGTTGGATAAATCCACGTTCAAGTAGTTCTTGTAGTTGACTATGTAATTCTTGCATCTCGGAAGGTGCGAGTCTATAAGGTGCGCGAGCTACAGGTGCAGCTCCTGGTACTAAATCAATCTAAAACTCTACTGCTCTTTGCGGCGACAATCCAGGCAATTCCTCTGGGAAGACATCGAAAAATTCGTTCACAATTCGAACGTCATTCACGCTCTTCACCTCAGTTTCTACCGCTTTCACATGTGCTAGGACAGCAAAACGTCCCTTCTTCATAATCTTTTGCGCTTTCACGCAACTAATGAGGTTCAACTTCGAGGTACATCTTTCTCCATAGATAACCAGTGGTTCGCCATCTCCTTGTGGTATGCGAAGTGCTTTATCTCCACAAATAATATCAGCCTTTATCTTGGTCAACCAATCCATACCAACGATCACGTCAAAACTTCCCAGTTTGATAGGTATCAAATCAATTTCGAAATCTGCACCAGCTATGTTGATAATAGCTCCACGACTAATATGGTCAACCTTTTCAAGTTTTCCATTGGATACCTCGACAAGCATACTTTCTTTTAACGGGACTAATGACCAATTAATCTTATCGCAAAAATGTCTACATACATAACTTCTATCCGCACCAGTATCAAACAAGACAGAAGCTAAAAGATTGTTGATTTTGAATATACCTGTCACCAAGTCGGGATTCTCGCGTGCATCCCTTGCATTAACGTTGAAAGCTCTACCACGGGGTGGTCCGCCGTCTTTTCGCTTGTTTGGGCACGCATTTCTGAAATGGCCCGTCTGCCCGCATTCATAACACTTCTTCGGCCCGTTGGTGTTTGGCTTCCCATTCAAAGTGGTGACCTTGCAGTCTTTTCCAACATGCCCAGACCGTTGGCACTTCTCGCAGACAACATTGCAATACCCAGTGTGGTGTTTGTAACACCTCTTGCATTATGGTAAGGTTCCTTTGTAGTTCGGGTTTGAGTTGGTGTTGTTGTTGGGGTTGAGGTTTCCACCGTTGTTGTGCCTCTTGGCGGGGGTCTGGTCATAGGTTCTCCCCCTGTTGTTGTGGTGGTGGTTGTTGTTGTTGTTGTTGTTGTTGTTGTTGTTGTTATCCCACTTTCGCTTTTCGCTACTACCAGCTTCAAACTTAGCCTTCTCCGGCTCATCAATAATGATTTAGTTCATGAGAGTATGCGCCATGCGCATTGTTTCGGGAACATTCGGTGGTTTGGACGATGTGACGTTTCCTTTGATGGACTTAGGGAGTCCCCAGAAGTATCTCTCCATACGCTTGAATTCTGGGGTGACCATGGTCGGACACATCAGGGCTAGTTCCAAAAATCTCCTATTGTAACCATCAAGGTCTTTCCCAACGGCCTTTAACTGCATGAATTTCATCTCCATCTTTTGGATTTCGGTTCTTGGACAATACTCCTCAATCATAGCACATTTAAATGCTTCCCATGGCGTAGCATACGCCTCATCAATGCCTTGTGCCTGTGCCATTGTGTTCCACCACGTGAGCGCGCCATCAGATAGCGTGCAAGAAGCAAAATTTGGTTTTGCTGTCCTCCGAACAGTTGCTAACTCGGAATACTGATTCAAGTTTCTCGAACCATCTAGTGAGACCAACCGGTCCCTCGGTTCCACTGAAGTTGTGTGGTTTACAGCTCTGGAATTCCTTGTAAGTACACCCATTTCGAACGGGTGGGATAACTGGTGGTGGTGGCAGTGGAGCTTGGAGGTTTCTTTCTGCTAGGGCTGCGGCTACACGTTCTTGGATCATCTCTTCAATTTGAGCAGCAGTAGGTGTGGATCGACCGTTAGCCATGGTGTTCTAAACAAAAATTTTGACTCAAGTCAAAATCCAGTATGCAAGTAGTAATAATATAGTATATAGTAACCAACATGGAATCAAAACATCACATGTTATTAAATAACGAATCTAGGTACAAATACCACAGAATCATCGTACAGTAATGTAAATAGAACATCGTGCAAGAATTAAATAACGCGAAGTTCCATTCATTAATAATAATAATAAGTTTCATACATCTGAATAAGTCCGTACAATACATGAGTAATACAATAAACTACAACTAGATTACATAATGAAATCTAAATACAAAAGTCCTACGGTGAAGGTGGGTGTAGGATGTCTAAAACCTGAGCCAACTGCTCCTCGAGCTCAGTAACCCGAGCTCGGAGGATTCCCACCTCCCTAGTCAATTCCTCGACAGTGGGAGATGGTAGGGCAGGTAGTGCTGGTGGTGCAGGTGGTGCGGGTGGAGCGAATGGTGCTGGTGGTGCAGGTGGTGCGGGTGGAGCGGATGGTGCTGGTAGAGCGGGTGGTGCAGACCACACAAAATGGGGTGCAGACGTTCCGGCTCCAGAAATAGTCAGTACGTAACGAGGTGCCTTACGTATGAGTGGGTCGGCAGGGTACGGCACAAGCCGCTTATGGGCAGTAACCCTCCGACGCCGACCAAAAGCGTCAGTGAAAGCACGACCTCCATTCACCCCTGGAATGACGGTACCATCAGGACGGTACCGCTTCTTCGGCGGGGTAGAGGGTGGCTGAATAGGTATATCAGCAGGGTCCTCGTCGTCACCGGAGTCTGATGAAGAATCATCTGATGAAGAATCGGCGGATGATGAATCATCCGAATCATGTGGTGGTGACACGGGTGGATGAACTGGCAGTCCGAAGGCGGCCAACATCTCTCTGTGTCTGAATGGCGGAATCGGCACTAAACGTCCATCTGGAGCGCGTCGGCACGGCATGCGCATATGGTTACGGAATGGCCCTTCCCCGAACTCCGCGGGAATCACAACACCACCGATGCGGGGCTGTGACTCCGAGGGTCCGGGAGCAGACGGAGCTGGAATCTCCGTAGGGTCCACGTGTTCGTCAATAGTAGCCACTAGTGCAGGCGGCTGGCTGCTAGTCCCGGAAGATGAAGCGCCGGGGTCACTCGTGCGTATCGGGATCGGTGGATCGGCAACGGTGGTAGGTGGAGTAGCTGAAGAGTCTAAACTGCCCAAAACGATAGCAGGTGGAACATCCGACATCTGAACAAGGAAAAATAAATTTTCCATGTCAGTAACTCATAAAGCAAGCACGTATTAGGCCAACAGTTTAAATCATGTATAACAATAAGTAGCATGGCAATAATAACGAATCGTACAGAAGTAGCATGCAATCGAAAGCAAGTAATATCATACAGTAGTGAAATGATGTAATATCATACGACATATAGCAGTAAAAGTAAGCAGCAGCATGCAGTAAGTTCAGCGGAAACAAGTAAACAAGCAAGTTGTAGATTAGTCCTATTAGTGAATCCTACTCGGGTCGGTCTTAGACTCACTAATGCAACATAATTCCCTACAACCAATGCTCTGATACCAAATGTGATGCCCCGTACAAAACCATCGTGTACGAATCATCAACAGCAGGATCATTACAAGGTTAAGTACTATATGCGATTTCAAAAAGAGTTTGCATTCATAAATAAAGTGATGTCTAAACCAACATCGAATGTTTTACAATCCAAAAGCATGCTTTATCTAAGTAGAAGCAAATAATAAGTGTATGTGACCACAATGGTCGTTACAAGTCATAGTTCAAAAGTATTAAAGTTTGAATGCAATGTAAAGTAGTTCATGCGATGACAACTCTAAGCAGCGGGTGTCTACAGCACGACTAGTACACAGCGGAAGCTAACCTCAAGCACCTGAGAAAAACATGCTTAAAAACGTCAAAACAAAGGTTGGTGAGCTATAGTTTAAGTATAACAGTAAGTAAGGTAGGCCACGAGATTTCAGTGCTACAAAGAGCGTTTCAAAACAGTATGATAAAGTATATGTTAACCGTGGGCACTTGGTAACTAACTTAACGTTTATACCCCCTGAAAGTACACTTGGCAAGTGCGTATGTCTACGAAGTATTAAACACTCGTTAAATGCTAGCGCTACTAGCCCGAGTGGGGATGTCAAACCCTATGGATCCATATCTAAGATTCGCGTTCACCGGTTCAAAAACCAATGACTAAACGTTACCGAGCTAAAGGGAATGTTTATGCCGTTGTATAACCCACACATATATAAGTTTAAGTACTCGTGCCTAGTATGTAAAACATAAAATCCGCATGTATTCTCAGTTCCTAAAATAAGTTAAAGTAAAAAGGGAATGCTATAACTCACAATGATAAAGTAGCGGTAAAAGTCGAGTCGGGAAAAGTGTGCAAGTAATCGGTCCGAAAAGTCCAACGAGTCCTCAACCTAAGTCAAATAGTACTAAGTCAGTAAATCGTCTTAATAGGTTTAAAAGTATGTATTTAAGGTCATAAAGGTCATCATCATTCATCATCAAACAAAAGACGTAAAGTAGGTTTCGTTTATGAAAGTAGTTTAAAACAAAAGCTGAATTCGATCAGTCACCACGGCCTCTACCCTTACTGAATTAAGGCGAGACCAGTGGACATGGCTCCGTATATGAGTCCCTTAAGTGTGGTAAAATTTACAGAAGCAAACTCGTCTTCGTTTGACCGTGGCGATGGTCTAAGTGCGAGTAGGTCAGAAATTTCTGCACAACGTTAAAGGACATAGTGACGATCGGAGGGCCATAAATCCTAAACCGTAACTCGGATTAAGACGAGTCCTATATGAAAAGTTATCTACTCAAAACGATATATTTGAAAATCAAGGTCTCAGTAGCCCAGGTCTACTGGTCTGTTACAGAAACAGTAGGACATAGGGCTGTAAACAGAATACAGGAAGGTAAAAGTGAGTTCCGGTGGCCTTGGTGCTTGATGTTCATCATGGTTCTCATCCTTGATGCATATAGCTTCAAATGTACAACTCTTTGATGTGTTTGCATCATCTTGACCAAGATTTGACCATCATAACCCAAGTGTAAGTCTAAGACATGAAGCACAACTCACTTAAGAGTTGTATGAAGTTTGATGAACCAAAGTTACATCAAAGTCTTAGATCTAACCCATACATGAACTTTAAAACTAATAATAAGTTACAAACTTGAAAGTGAACTTATGAAATCAAGATCTTAAGTTGTAGAACATAGTTCTTTAGTTTGATCTTGAAGATCCAAGACTCAAAAGTCTAGATCAAGCATAAGTATACAAAGTTATAATTAAAAAGTTTCATTTACATGTTCTTGAACTTTTAAAGTTACTTTTAGTTCAAGATTAATGAGATCAAAGTTAACTAGTAACATTTGACCAATCACAACCAACAAACAAGAAATTAAAGTGCATAAAATGAAGTGATAAACTAAGTAAACAAGTAAAAGGTTCATGGTTTGTTCATACTTTTAAAGATTCAACCAAGGTTTGATCTTTAAGTGAAGTAAACTTTAAGTTTACTTCAAGAACTACAAGTATGAGTTACAACACAAGAACTTCCTTTCTTTAAACAAGTATTGGAGATCATAAACTAGGAAGTTTATGTCTTGTATGTTCTTGTTATGAACAAGATAATTATGTAGAATGAAACTAGGTAGTTTGATTCTTGAAACTAATAAAGAACAATAACAACAACAATATGAAACAAGTAACAACAACAAACAAGAAATCAAACAAGCAAGTAACAAAAGATGATGATGATTATGGGGTGTAAGGTGGCGGTTTTAACAACAACAAAAAGAAAGAAAGAAAGTTCAAGTTACTTACAACTTGGAGAGAAAAGAGAGAAAGTGTTTGAAAGCAAGTAAGTGTGTGTGAGTAAATGAGAGGATACTAGTGAGTATGTAACACAAAAATGAAATAAAACTCTCCCATTCTCCCATGTAGGCCGACGGTTTTTGGGGGGAGGAGGGAGGAGAAAATAACACACTAGTTACATGCATGAAAGTCTTACAAAAGCTGGATAAAAGATGTATGTGCATGGGGATTGTGGGAACTAGATTCCAATTGTTAAAACTAACTAGTTACCTCACTAAAATGATACTTACACTTGAAGATATGGGCTAACTAAGTCCACTTAAAAGGTAGGGTGGACTTGGAAGCCCAATATCATGAGTCCATTACACTAACAAAGCCCAAGTTCAAATAATTAATAAATTAATCCATTTAAAGCCCAAGTAACTAACTAATGACCATAGTTAATTAAAATGATTAATAAAATTAATCATGAATGTAAATAATACTTGAAAATATTATTCGTGCAAGTTTCGTGTGTCACAAAGACGTTTCGGGCATTTAAAGTCAAGTACGTTTAGTCATGGCATCATGTATATGTAATAACATACATTCGTTTAATCACACGTATTAATAATAATAATTATTAATAAATAAACGTTGGAAAATTCAGGGTCGTTACACACTCTCTCTCTCTCTCTCTCTCTCTCTATATATATATATATATATATATATATATATATATATATATATATATATATATATATATATATATATATATATATATATTACTTAGGCTAAAAGATCAAACATATTTTACCTCCGAGCACTAGTCTCACCCTCTCTAAAGAATTTCAAGTTACACAAATGGTTTGAGTATTTTTAAGCATAGTAACTATTCATCTTGGTGTTGTGCCCTTAGCGTTTTATAAACGATGGCGTTTACGCCGGTGACGATGGCGTTTACCCCGGTGACTATAGAATGGGGTCAAGAACGTGGGTTGTGTGAGATAGCTGGAGAAGAATAGAATCGGCTGAAGTGATAGAAGAGTGTAGAAACATGTATCAAAAGACGAAAATACTCCTAACAATAAAAAAAAAAGTGGTGAATAGTAAATGGTTGTGTTGTAATGATATAATTATAATTTGTTTTTCAAAAAATGAAAAAAAAAAAAAAAAAAAAGATAGTAACTATTCAAGGCAGCATAGTGATTGGCGTCCTTTTATTGAAAGACTGCATTGATATCAAAACTTTGAAATCTTAAATCTTATAAAGATACGTCAAAGCTCACTAGTAGTAGGCATGCATAGTCTATAACAAATTAGCCAATTCTATATGAAATCACAATCTAACACTACTGTAGAAACTAAACTTAAGTGCTAATCTCCCTTTTCTTTAATCACTGACCAGGTGACTTAGCCTCGCCTTCCACTAATCGAACCGAACCCAGGTAAGGAATTTTGTTTCCTTTTCGAGACCCAAAGGTGTGTGAGCACCTTCTCATTTAGAATAGAGCTAGCGTTCATATTTTACTAGTAATATAACTTAAGTTGCCTAGAAATGATTTCGAAATACTCAGATATTAGATGTCCCAAGTAATTCGAACACCGTTTACCCGTTTATGTATAGTAACGATTCAAGTAGTTTGAACTCGTTTAACCGATTATGTATGGTAACGATTCAAGTAAAGTCCTAACTTAGAAATGTAAGCTGCAATTAAATTTAATATTGATTTTATACAAATACAAACATGCTTGGGTTCGCCCAAATATCAAGACAATTCAAAAGACAAAGGTGGTCCTGTCTGTAATATTGTTTGTTTGGTCGATTATGGTCACGGTAGTACCACCCGACAAACCCCAAACGTATTCGACTTACATTTATCAAATTTGGCCCCTGATTTATTCATTATTTGCGCGTTTTAGTATAGTTGTAATTGTGACTTAGTACTATAATTGCATAAGTGTGTCTAACATAGTACATAGCAATTTTATAACTTAGTAAGGAGTTCTATAATAATTGTATAGTTGTAATGTTTTAGTTGTAACATTCGGAGTAGTACATTCGCACTCTTAATATAGTTGTAATTGTAACTTAGTACTGTAATTATATATAGGCGTGCCTAACATAGTACTCCGTACATAGCAATTTTATAGTGATTGGTTTTTAAAATCACCAAGACACCAAATTACATTTGACTATTCACCTACATCAATTAAGAAACCAGCAAAGTTACTCGAGTGAAGGTGTAATTTTCTTACTTTTTAGATGGACATAGAAAAGAATAATTAGTTTAGACTTATATAATTTCATCTATTTAGTATATAGAAAGGAATAATTAGTTTAGACTTATATAATTTCATCTATTTATTTAGTACTCCGTACTATTTTGATGGTGGAGATTGTCATGGTCCATTCCGGCTCTTTTGGAACAATTTTTGCTTGATTCGGTTTCGGGTATGTGGCTTTATGGTCTAAAATTTTGGCGAGATTGATAGTTCCCTACACGATTTGAGAGATTTGGCTATAGAGAAATAAAGCAATGTTTGATGGCAAATATACGTGTTGTTGATCAGTAATTCTTCACACCAAATGCAAAGTGATTCTTTGGGTCCTTCTACAAAATTTTGTCATTCTTCTCGGACGCATATTTGGATGTCCGAGCCTTGGTTGTTGATTTGAGGAGTCTGATTTCGTGGTAGTCTGACTCTTACTTATTTGAGCACCTCTATTGATCAGGATTAGTTTGAGTTTGATGTAATGATGCTTAAGTTGTCATGCTCATTTTTAATGCTTCTGTTTACAGCTTTTGTGATGGTTTAATGTGGCAATGATTTAATTTTGTGCATTTCTTTTGTAATTCTGCATCATCGATCTGATGGTAGTTATAAATTTAATTTCTTTTTTGCCAAAAAAAATAAAAAAATCTATCTAGTATTTATTCGGTTGCACTTTTATCATCCTTTAACAATTTTTATTGAAATTAAGGTAAATTTATATAAAATAAATGATTGAGGATATTAAATGAGTATAATTATGGATTTTAGTGTTTTTTTAGTTGTTTCATTGTGTGGAATTTTTTTTTTTTTTTTTTTTTTTTTTTGGAAAAAGTAATGAAGATAGGGTTACAAATAAAATGGAGGGAGTTTATGATACTAAAAAAATCATAATTTAAATTAACATATAATTAATTGCTACTATAATATTGATGTCTCACATAAATTATGATCCGACTACATTTCAGTAGTGCTCATCGTGCATTCGTGCCAATGACTTTTCTAAATCATAGAGATTTAAGGTTGGTATATAATCATTTAAAGTTTTAATTTTTTTTTAACGGCAAAGGAAGTATGTATTATATATATCAACACGAAATAATTACAATAATGTCACGCTTACAAAAACGGAACTACATCTAGGAAAACAAAACGACAAATATATAACCGAGATAGTAAGACTCCACAAGTGTGCAGGAAAACGCCGTAGTCCGTTCATTATCATTAAGGTCGAGATTGGACTTGAGAAGAATTAACTAAACAAGCTGGAGTGGGGACAGAGCACAGTGTTGGCAATTCAACGACAAAGCCCCCTGATCCACCTCAAATTCTCTCGACCAAAACGACTACTCCAGGAGTGGGGCAAAAAACCTACGTGGAGAACAATTAATTAACCTATCCCGGATCTCCTAGACGATAAAGCTAGCGAATCATAACCTCGTGGATTTGCAAGCCAGACATCCCATTCAATATTGGTGCCTTTGATCCTATTAGAGATCCATTCGAAGCATTTAAGTTGGATGTCTTTGAATACCATTGCGCATGTCGGTTTTATCTTAGTGAAAGTGAAAGCGTTCATACTTTTCCAAATCATGTATCCCGTAACCCATTCCGTAGCTTGCCACAACAGTTTTCCCAAGTCGGAGGTGAAGTTATATCCATTTCCAAGAAAAGATTCATTTATACCCAAGTTTGTAAAAGGGCCGAGCTTCCACCAATCATAGACACGATTCCAAATGTCAAAAGCGAAAGTGCATAAGATGATGGAGTGCTCTACTGATTCCAAACCATTGTCACAAACCGGACAACGTACCGTACCCAAGTCCATACTTCTCTTGTCAAGTTCAACTCTTGTAGGTAACCTTTTGTGTCGAGTACGCCAAATAAACAACTCAACTTTGAGGGGGACCAGTTTGTTGCGGAGCGACTTTATAGTAACATCACCATCAGCCCGTAGTATGATATTGTCCGCTTTGGACACAAGCCGATCACCGACGGGCTACCCGCGCACGAGTACAACCCCGGATCGCACTTCTACCTCACGGATTTTCTTCTCGGGTAAACACCCTCAAAACGCGTCATACCAGAAGAGGTATCCACACCCTTATAAGGAGTGCTTTGTTTTCCTCTTCCACCGATGTGGGACGAGTCTGTTACAACTCTCCCCCCCTTCGGGACACTGCGTCCCCGCAGTGCACATCGATGCGGGCCCCAGCTCTGATACCATAAGTAACATCACCATCAGCCCGTAGTATGATATTGTCCGCTTTGGACACAAGCCGATCACCGACGGGCTACCCGCGCACGAGTACAACCCCGGATCGCACTTCTACCTCACGGATTTTCTTCTCGGGTAAACACCCTCAAAACGCGTCATGTCAGAGTGCGCAGCACAACTGGTATGATACTGTCCGCTCTGGGCCACAGGCCGATCACCGACAGGACACATTCCCCGGATCGCACCTACCCGCACGGTTTTAAACGCGTCATACCAGAAGAGGTATCCACACCCTTATAAGGAGTGCTTTGTTTTCCTCTTCCACCGATGTGGGACGAGTCTGTTACAACTCTCCCCCCCTTCGGGACACTGCGTCCCCGCAGTGCACATCGATGCGGGCCCCAGCTCTGATACCATAAGTAACATCACCATCAGCCCGTAGTATGATATTGTCCGCTTTGGACACAAGCCGATCACCGACGGGCTACCCGCGCACGAGTACAACCCCGGATCGCACTTCTACCTCACGGATTTTCTTCTCGGGTAAACACCCTCAAAACGCGTCATACCAGAAGAGGTATCCACACCCTTATAAGGAGTGCTTTGTTTTCCTCTTCCACCGATGTGGGACGAGTCTGTTACATTTATGCTCACGGTTGCGATGTCAGGGCTGCTCCGGACCAGAATATCCGTAAGCTTGTGAACCGAAAACGAGTCATCCTTACTCCAAGACCATGACCATTCTTCTTTACCTGAGCTACACGGGACAAAACTAGATAAAAGATTAGTAAGAGTGGTGAGGTCCCCGGCCAATCTCCCCGAGATATCGCGCGACCAACACCACGTGGCATGAAAGTTCCCGCCCTCCCATCTCGCCCGGTCAAGAATTGTGACAAATTTATTTGTGTCTAGTCTATAAAGCCTATTAAATTTGTCTTTAAGAACCATTTCCCCAAGCCATAATTCATCCCAAAAACATGTACTAGACCCATCTACGACTCTTTTTTTGAAAGAATTAGCGAAAGCGGAGTTTGCATTAAAGATATTTTTACCCACCTTAAGGATACCCGCCCAAGTAGAAGAAGCTCGTGAGGAAGGGGGAGAAAAAGAAGTGTTAAGGCCCCCGTCCTCCCCGTAAATATTTTTAATAATAGACACCCAAAGTGAGTCATTCTCATGTTTAAACCGCCACCACCATTTTGCAAGTAAGGCACGATTTTTAAACGCAAGAGGGGTAATATCTAACCCACCAAATTCACGAGGCTTAAGACAAGTATTCCATTTAACCCATGCCATTTTTGAGACCTCGGAAGATCCGCCCCAAAAAAACCGACGTCTCAACCCCTCAAGTTTATCAATAACACAAGACGGGGATATGTAAAGCGAAAAGAAATAAAGAGGTAGACTAGATAATACCGATTTAATTAATGTAAGTCTACCACCATACGAGAGGGATCTAGCTTTCCAATCCGCCAGCCTCTTACCAAACTTGTCAAATACCGGATCCCATGACTTCGAGAGTTTCATTGACGATCCAAGTGGAAGCCCAAGGTAGGTAATAGGGAGTGTACCTGCTGCGCACCCAAGCCAGGCCGCCATATTTTCCGTTTCAACTTTTGAGACCCCGAGTCCATAAACACAGCTCTTATGAAAATTGATTTTTAGTCCCGATGTCAATTTAAAGTTTTAATTTACTATCCAATGTTTTTTATATATTAATATATGTTATACCTTAACCGTGTTGACAAATTTCCCATATTTTATGAAAGCCATAGTGCTACTACCGTTCATTTTGTTTTCAACCAGTGGTTAGTCGGCCTTTCGTTGTGTAAATTTGTAAGTTATCGATAGTTTGCGTTTAAATATATGTTTTATGAAAGTTATAGTAACTAGGTATGTTAATGATATATTTAAATTACAAACATTTTACAATGATTTAAGTACATTACATAATAAGTGTTTTCTAGCAATGATATAAAATATTAGAAGTTGTTGAATTCTACAGGGTTTTTTAGCTGTTAGTCAAGAGTTGTTGATCCTTTATTTATATAGATATAACTCATAGTTTATAAAGTACGGAGTATATAAAGTTTAGAAGTGAAAATATAATAATAATAATAATAATAATAATAATAATAATAATAATAATAATAATAATAATAATAATAATAATAATAATAATAATAATAATAATAATTTTATTCTGCGGGAGATGTTCGTCATTATGCTTTTCTGGCTTCTCGATTACAGTCTGCTGGGTTGCAGACCAAGCTCTCACGTCATACGGGTATTGTTGGTCATGGTCGTGCTTTTGAAGATGCATTGGGTCTGTTTAATAATACGGTTGGGTTTGATATTTTAGGTAATCCGAGTGAGGTCGCTGCCCCAATACTCATGAAGAAATTGGCAGATGTTTATTTCACAAAGGTTACCGCTTCTGCAGAATCCACTTTTTCGTTATCTCCCCGACAATCGGCCTTATGGAAATCACAGCAGGGTGATCACACATCTGCTTGGCTAAGGGCAGTCCCTATTTTGGGGTTGGGTCAGACGATGAACGCAAAGACTTACCGATGTGTGTTGTGCTACCGGTTAGGTGTTCCATTGTTCTCTATCTCGACGGCATGTTCTGCCTGTTCAAGGGTTTTTACTAGGGATATTTTCGGGGATCACGCCGTGTCTTGTGCTGGTATGGTGGGTATTAAGCATCGACATAATATTGTTTGGGATTCCCTTGTTGATGTTTGTTATCGCTCTGGGATTTCAGCGAGAAAGGAGGTTGACATTGGGTTGTCTGGAGGGAACGACAGGGCCATCAGACCTGCAGATGTGTTACTTTATTCCTGAAATTGTGGTCGCGATGTTTGTGTTGACTTGACAGGGTCTTCTCCTTTGACGCAGTCTGGGCTTTCTGACTTTGTCCCTGGACGTGTTGTGGTTGTTGCGGCTCGTCGGAAGCGGGTCAAGTACGAATCTAGCTGTCAGGCGATTGGTTATGGTTTCATTCCTTTCTCATTTTCTTCCCTGGGGGAATTAGAGAAGGAGGCTGTTTCTTTGCTAAAGCGGGTTCAGAAGAGTTCGATGGCGCAAGATATTAGTGCCGGTGCTGCTGCTCATATTTTTATTAGGATAGGTTTTGCTATTGCTAGAGGTGTGGGGGCCCAGATTGTCTCTAGGCTTCCCACTAATTTTTTGTAAGTTTTAAAACTTTTAAGTTTTTTATTATTATTATTATAATAATAATAATAATAATAATAATAATAATAATAATAATAATAATAATAAGTACTCCGTAGTAGTTATTAAAAAATAAAAAGTTATGTGCAGTAAGTAAAAAGTTCTGTCTTCATTTGTAAACAACAAAAAATTTTGTGTTCATTTTGTAAAGAGGGAAAAGCGTATGCTCATTTGTAAAAGGTAAAAAAATTTATGTTTTAGTATGTGTGTTTTTAATGATTCCTTTTGTAATAGATGTAGCTTATTTGATGTTATTAGATCTTTATCTTTACGTTGGATTAAAAGTAGAGGCCATTTAGTTTCTGATTGGAACTTGTGGTTGTCTACTCCGTTATAATATCCTTTAGCGCCTTGCTAAGGATCGTTTTCTAATAAATGTTGTGTTGTTTGCCGTTAAAAAAAAATTTGTAAACTGTACAAAAATTTGTGCTCTTTTGTAAAAAATAAAAAATTTATTACTTGTTTGTTCATTTGTAAAAAGTAAAAATTTTTGTGATCTTTATAAAAACTAAAAAGTTTACTATTCATGAAATTTTAAGTTTAAAAAAGAGTAGTAATTGTTTTATAAGAAAAGTCAAAGTATTTGTTGGTTTGATTTTTTGGCTAGTAGAAGAAATGTTTTTTGCTTAGTCCCACATCGGTGGATGGAAAGAGTGTGAAGTAATCTCTTTGGTTATAAAAGGAGCTTATGGGATTACTTCCAAATTGCACCAATCAATACACTTTAAGTATTTGATTATTTCTTTCTTTCTTACCCTTGTTTGAGAGTTATATTAGTTAAATATTTTGGAGAGTGTAGTTGGCTTAAGAGAGTCGTCTATATCATTGTAACAATTTGTGATATAGTGTATTTCTCTCTTTGGGGGCCGGTGGTTTTTCTCCTGTTTTGGAGTTTCCACGTTAAATCTTGTGTTGTGTATTGTTCTTATTTCTTTACTGTTTATCATTGGGCGTTTGTTGGGAATTAGTGAGGCTGTAATTTCCCAACAACTGGTATCAGAGAGTCAAGTTTGACGTGGGTCTCGGTTATAGAAGTCGGAGTATGCTCTGTGGTTGCCACGGGAGTGGATCGTCCACATCAGAAACGAGTTCTATTGATCGTATAGGGTATCTGGTTAGACAATATTTTTTCTAATTCGTAGTAATAGTTGGATTTGTTAGTGGCGAGTTGTGGATTTCCGATTTAAAAGGTCCTGGCTACCTGCTACATCTTTTGGTTATTCAAAACGTGAGCAAAATCAGAGAAAGTGTTGTTTATAGGATACGGATACGATGTCGAAGTTCAGTCCAATGAGGTTTGATGTAGAGAAATTTGATGGGATGATCAATTTTGGCTTATGGCAGGTTCAAGTCAAGGATGTGTTGATTCCGTCCGGGTTACACAAGGCATTGAAAGGTAAACCCACCTTTGTTCCCGGCAGTGATTCTAGCAGTAAGTTCGATGAAGAAGAATGGGATGATATGGATTTGAGGGCAGCAAGTGCGATTCGTTTGTGTCTTGCAAAGAACGTGCTTGCAAATGTGCACGGGTTATCAACGGCAAAGGAGCTTTGGGTTAAACTAGAGCAGCTGTACCAGGGCAAGGGCATCTCAAATTGGTTGTGTCTTAAAGAACAATTTCATACTCTGCGTATGGATGAGGGTTCAAAGATTTCAGATCATCTAAGTATTCTTAACGGTATTGTTTCAGAACTGGAGGCTATTGGAGTTAAAACGGATGATGAAGATAAAGCTTTGAGGTTGATATTATCTTTATCATCGTCTTATGAACACATGAAACCTATTTTGATGTATGGGAAGAAAACTCTGAAGTTTGAAGACGTTACTAGCAAGCTCCTATCTGAGGAGAAAAGACTGGAAGGTAACGGGGTCTCGTCATCAGGAGATACGATAGTGTTGTGTTCGGATAGGCGAAAGAGAAACTCTGGGAAGAATCTGGTATGTTGGAGGTGCGGGAAGACTGGGCATGTAAGGGTTAATTGTCCAGGTAGAGCTAATCCGGCAAATGGCTCCAAAGACGCTAACATTTTCTCCGTTGTTACGGAGAGTGACGAATTCCTCTGAAGTCACACCATCATCATGGTGTGTCCGCGCCACCATGGAAAGGGATGTTCGTTAGCAGTTCCACAATTGCACATGAGCATTGGTTTGGCATTGATGCAGGTTGTGTGGTGGAAACTGATGTTGTAGCTGATGAAACTTCCAGGGAAAGCCAAACAGGAAGTTGCACCATAAAGTTTCAGCTGGTTGTTCAGCAACATGTGCCGAGGTGAAATGCTTGGAATGTGATATAGTAACATCACCATCAGCCCGTAGTATGATATTGTCCGCTTTGGACACAAGCCGATCACCGACGGGCTACCCGCGCACGAGTACAACCCCGGATCGCACTTCTACCTCACGGATTTTCTTCTCGGGTAAACACCCTCAAAACGCGTCATACCAGAAGAGGTATCCACACCCTTATAAGGAGTGCTTTGTTTTCCTCTTCCACCGATGTGGGACGAGTCTGTTACAACTCTCCCCCCCTTCGGGACACTGCGTCCCCGCAGTGCACATCGATGCGGGCCCCAGCTCTGATACCATAAGTAACATCACCATCAGCCCGTAGTATGATATTGTCCGCTTTGGACACAAGCCGATCACCGACGGGCTACCCGCGCACGAGTACAACCCCGGATCGCACTTCTACCTCACGGATTTTCTTCTCGGGTAAACACCCTTATAAGGAGTGCTTTGTTTTCCTCTTCCACCGATGTGGGACGAGTCTGTTACAGATATTCTAAGTGATATACTCTTAATGGTGGAGTATGATAATTCTTGTTAAGAGTTATGATTGTCTGTGATGACAATGATTGTCGGGTCTTGACAATGTTCGATGAAGATGCAAGTTTTGTCTCTTGGGAGATGATGATGTAGCGTGAGGGTACGAAATAGTATTATTTTTAATACAAAATACTACAAAATATGACACAAGTTTTATTAATTTACGGATGGGATATACCTAAACCTTGCTACAACACTATAGGCAGTGTACCTAATCGTAGAGTAGTGTAGTTTTTAGTAAGTCCGGTTCGTTCCACAGGGAGCTGGTGAAGTTAACGCTATATTATTAAGTTTATTTGTAAAAATATATATATAAATAAGTAGTAGTATTATTATAAAATGGGGGTTTTACCGTTTAATGACCGGTTTGTCGATTTTAAACGTAAAAATAAATGACAAAAATTAAAGTGCGTAAAATAAATTGCGATAAATAAAATGACAGAAAATAAAATTGCGAGTAATAAAATGACAGTAAATAAAGATACGATGAGAAATATAATAAAAGAATTATGCTTATTTAAACTTCCGTAATCATGATGTTTGTTGATTTTAATTTATTACCATGGGTTAATTGTCCTTTGTCCTGGTTTATTTGATACGTCTATCTGGTTTTTGTCCATAATAGTCCATCGGTCATAAATATAAAGTGCGAGTATCCTCGTCAAATTACCCTTATACCCGAAGTCAAATATTCCAACTGATTAAGGATTTAAACTGTGACGCAGTTATCACTTCTGTCAACAATTACACCAGTTATCACTGTATGTAATCCACCCCTGTTTTAATTAGTTTATGAATATTAATTCATCCACTTGATCAGAATGAATAATCAATTACCCAACCTAATTGATTAATTAAATGATTATAACAGATTCCATATGAACATCACTAAATAGGACAACCATAATCATTATTAATTATTAGGTTAATTAATTTGAAGATAGGTTCGACAGACTCCAATGAGTTGTCACTCAATTAGACAATACCCCCCATCTATTAATAGTCAATAGTCCAATTTCCACAAGTGTCGGTCTTTTGCCCAAACCTTAATTATGGTACAAAGCCCAATTACCCAATTTTAGTAATTAGCCCAACATCATGATTACTTCATTTTAAATAAGCATAATAACGACTTAGCTACGAGACATTAATGTAAAAAGGTTGAACATAACTTACAATGATTAAAAATAGCGTAGCGTTACACGGACAGAATTTCGACTTACACACTCAAACGATCTCTATCATAAATCTTATTATTATCATAATTTAAAATTAAAATTAAGATTATTGTTATATCTGATTACATTAACATTATGATAGAGAATTATAAATATAGATATTGATATTTGATATAGAAAAATAAGAAAAAGATAGAAAGAAAAAAAAAGATCGGAAAAAATCTCCCTCCCTTCATCGTAATACATCGTCGCTTTTTATAGGTAAATTGGAATTGAAATTTTCATTTACGACCCCTGAACTATGCTCAATTAACAACTTTTTATTATTTAATATTATTCTTATTATGAATTATTTAAATATTATATTTTATTCTTGTGCATAGTTGACTCGTAATTTTTACACCGTTGCGTCGAGCGCTGAAAGTTGGTTCATGCCTCGGTTCCGGATTTTCGAACGTCCTTTCGTACAATTTTATATCTTGTACTTTGCGTTTTGTAACTTGTACTCTTGTCATTTTTAGACGTTCTTCATCAATAAATTGAACCTTTTGAATTGTATCTTGTACATTTGAGCTTTTTGGACGTTTTGGTCTTTCAAATCTTCGTTTTTGTCTTTAAATCTTCATTTTCGAGCGATTTGCGTCTTTCGTCTTCGCACTTATTTATTTAACTATTACAACTAAAAATAAGGAAATTACATTTAAAAACTTTACATATTGGAACGATATTGCTACTAAATATATGTTCATTTGGAACACTATCAAATATCCCCACACTTGAGCGTTGCTTGTCCTCAAGCAATACAGAACTTGAAATAAAAACATACATGAATCACTTTTTTATTCATCACATTTTGTACATCAGTGATTTTGATATAGCGGTATAAACAATGACAGTAATGATGGTTAAAGGTGGGTGTGTCATCCACAGTTGCCTCGGGTTTAGGTCAACGACACTTGCAATCAAATAGCCGATTTACTTTCGGTTTCCAAAGCAAAGTGCACATTTGAAAGGTGGTTTACAGTCCCACATGACTATTAAAATGTAGATCCTTAAGGAAATTGGATCTTTATGAAAACATTTGATCTTTTTGAAAATTTAATCTAGCTTTTACCCTAGATAAGTTTTCCGGAATAACCCTTCACCGGTGTTTGCAAAATATTTTTGTGGGTTGTGTGGGTTTCAGATTTGAAAATTTTAGCTCAACACTTGTGGTTTTGTGTTACCCACTTGCTAACCTTGTATTAGGAAAGCAACACGTCCAGTTTACTTGTCCCGTATATTACCTTTCGGCAAACTACCGTCCGGTTGTAAAGGAAAGCGATGAACAAGAAACTGTTAAGGCAATGTCCCGTGACATGCAGATGATTATGGTCTTTTAACGTGTCGGATGCTAGAACTATCCTTGGTAGGAGCGATAGTAAAGATCATCCTATGATTTTTCGGTCTGGCACAAGGTCCTGTCTCCGACCATGCTATGCAACCACCGTTCTTACGGTTGACACCCGATTTGGTTCAGGTGACCTAATGAATTCCAGGTGAATTCCTAGGATTTTACGTTCAATGGTAATGAACGCATTGAAAATGGGTTTTCAGAAAACAAATCGGTTTGTATTTTTGATCAAAATATTTTCTCGTTCAAGCTCGAGTTTAGATATCATTGAATTCCATGAGTTTGAATTCTCAATCTTTAAGGTCAATCTCAAGGATTGAGTAATATCAGTCTTAAAAGCTGATTTTTAATCTTTAAGGAGATTATCCTTTCTGGGGATCTGATTCATTAGTCTTATCAAGCTAATTTGCACGGTGCCTCCCCATTGTACGAGATAAATCCTTCTCATGGTTAGGATAAATCTGACCACTTGGCGACCCTGTTTGATGCTGAGGTCCGTGGATTTCCTGCTGATTTTAGAGATGACTTTTCTAGATTTTTCGTCAACCTACAGCTGGTCTGGACGACAACTTCTTGACCTAAATCAAGAAGCGCGTGTCTTTTTCGGAAGACTTTACTTCCTTCAAATGATGGAATTGATTCATCGTGTAGATCCATCTTTCTTACAGTAAATCGGGTAAAACTGATTAGTATCATCCAAAACAAAAGTACCTGCAATAATCTTGTACAAAGATATGTGATAGATAATTTTTAATTGAATAACTTGGTACATTCTCCCCACACTTAGTTTCTTTCTTTGCCTTTTTATTCTCCTTTATTCCATTTTAAATGAATTCAAGCATTTTAGGTTGTTTCTCAATTTATGTCCTTTCCGAGGTAACGATAATTTCGGTATTATCACCAAGTTTTCACCGTTCATAAATATGTATAAACATGATTTTGAGTTCATTTAGTTGAAAATTTTTCAAATTTTCACAAAATTTGGCAAATAAACCAAGTATAAACCTGAGAGAATTTATAACCCTTCCCCACACTTAAGATCATGCAATGCCCTCATTTGCATGAAATCAGACTATAATATAAATTCATGAGGGTGATTAGCGTAGAAAAGTGATTAAAAATACCGAGTTTGCAAACATATTGTTATTTCACATTTGATTTTTTGCGTCTTGTCAAAATCAGTAGCTTTTGCTGAACTTCATGACAGTCTTTGAAAGTGCATTGTTTTACCCTGTTTTGTACATAAGATAAAATACAAACATATATATATATATATATATTTTTGAAGTTTGGTTTATAACCCCACTTTTCAAAAATTTATAAAGTATAATATTTTTGGCATCCTTTAGATCAATAAAATTAAAAATAATGATAACAAAATTTGTCGCCCCGCCCTCGGGTAAAGCAATTTCGGTTCAACTACCTAATCTTCAACTCACGACGAATTTTAGAAATCATTTTTTTACTTAATGAAATAAAGTAAATTTTGTTTTTAAATTCACACAAAACTTAAATTTAAAAAGCATATTAATTTCATATAAAACCTACAAAATAAAAAAAAAATCAGAATGGGGGGAGAAAACTAGTTCTTTAGTGTCTGCTAGCGGAAAAGACCAATCGAATTCCATTCTCGGAACTACACGAGAACAGAACAACTAACTACAAACAGCATTTTCTTTTTAGAATATTTGAATCTCCTCACACTTAGGTAGATGTGGTGTCGAAATTGTGATTAACTTCATCGTTAATTTCTCTTGGTCCATAATCAACTTGCATATCCGTGACTTTTTCTTTAAGCCATTGGTCGGATTCCTGTGTAATATCCACAATTTCAACTAGTTTCTCCTTTTCTTTTGGTGATAGATTGGATACTAACCGGTTACATAACTTAAAGTTCCCCTTGGTTCTAGCATCGCGAATCCGTTTAATAAGTTTCTTCATTGAACTATTAATAACGGGATTATTTAATTTCGTATCAACAACGGGGTTCTTTGTTATCATGTCATCATTAGGTGTTACTTCATTTTCCCCACACTTAGGCGTTTCATTATTGCTAAGTATTACCGTTGGAGTTGGTAAAAGCACATGGTTCTTACCAATTGTTTTTACTGGTTCAACGGTTTTGGCTGGTGGAGATTTAGACTTTCGAATCATAAAGGTGATCAATTTGTCACCACTTTTAAGTGTCATTCTTCCATTTCCTACATCAAATAACGCCTTGGTGGACGCTAAGAATGGCCGACCTAAAATTAGAGGAATGTTTGGGTCCTCTTCTATGTCAATGACAATAAATTCGACTAGAAAGGTTAAATTGCCTACTTGAATGGGTAGGTTGTCAGCAATTCCAACTGGGTGCTTAATGGTTTGATCAAAGAGTCGAACACTCATATCCGTTGGACTTAACTTACCTACACCTAATCTTTTATATAATGAAAGAGGCATAACACTCACACTTGCACCTAAATCTGCTAGTGCATCATACATGACACAATCACTAAGTAGACAAGGAACAATAAATTCACCCGGATCACCTACTCTAGGTGGAGGTTTTGGTGGAACTGTATTCACCGGGTTTATCTTTACGGTTTTTGTTTCTTGCACTTTCTTATTCTTTTTCTTCTTCTTCTTTCCAGAGGTATCACAATCTTTATTACCTATCACTTGCTCATACTCAACTCCTTTTCTTGGAAACGGGATGGGTGGTTTGTATGGTGCCACCACTGGCTTTACATACTCGGGTGGTGATGGTGTAACTTCTTCATTGTTACTCTCATCTAAAACCTTCCCATCTTCTGATGCTGGTTTTTCAGAATTCGTTGACACCATATTAACATTCTCATTCCGAGGATTTACTTCAGTATTACTCGGTAGCTTTCCTTGTTCCCTCTCACTCATCATGCTAGCAAGAGTACCTACGTGTTTTTCTAGATTCAAAATGGAAGCTTGTTGAGTTCTTAATGACTGATCAAACCTCTCGTTCGTTTGGGTTTGAGATGTAATGAATTGTGTTTGAGATTCAATCAGCTTTGCCATCATTTCTTCTAGATTTGGCTTTTTCTCTTCGGGTTGTTGTGGTGGTTTATACAAGCTAGGTCTTTGTTGATTGAAAGTGTTGTTTTGAGTTGGTTGGTTATTCGGACCTTGTTGGTTATACCAGTTATTTTCGGGTCCTTTTGGATTGTAAAGAATGTTTTGATTTCGATTTAAGTTTAGCTTTGGCGGTTGATAATTATTTTGATAATTATTTCCAGGCCTTTGGTTCATATAGGAAACATTCTCTCGTTGTTCCAATGTTGGTTCAATGTGACAATCTTTCAATAAGTGTGGTCCACCGCATAGCTCACAACTGATTCGTATTGCGTGAATATCTTTATTCATCTTTTCCATTCGTCTTTCGAAAGCATCTATTTTTGCGGAAACGGAATCAAAGTCATGGCTAGAATCGGCTCTAGCCACTTTAGATGAACGAAAAATATCTTTTTCTTGGTGCCACTCATGCGAGTGGGAGGCTGTGTTATCAATAATTTTGTAAGCTTCAGTTGCGGTTTTCTTCATAATGGAACCACCAGCTGTTATGTCGATGTCTTTTCGTGTGGCGATGTCTACGCCTTTATAGAAGATTTGTACTATTTGAAAAGTATCTAATCCGTGTTGAGGACATCCTCTCAACATCCTTCCGAATCTTGTCCACGCCTCATATAATGTTTCATTTGGATTTTGCGCGAACGTAACAATTTCTCCTTGAAGTCTCACGGCTTTGGATGCCGGAAAGAATCGTTTAAGAAATTTTTCAACTAAAACATCCCATGTGTCAATCGCCCCTTCAGGTAACGATTCTAACCAATCTTTGGCTTCTCCCTTTAAAGTCCAGGGAAATAACATGAGATAGATCTGCTCATCTTCCACTTCTCGGATTTTGAATAGTGTACAAATTCTTTTAAACGTACGAAGGTGTTCGTTAGGATCTTCATTCGGTGCACCACTGAATTGGCATTGGTTAGTTACCATGTGTAGGATTTGTCCTTTAATTTCATAATCTGGAGCATTAACTTCTGGTTTAATAATGGCGTGACCTTGGCCCGTGCGTGTGGCTCTCATTCGATCTTCCATACTTAGAGGTTCCGTTACTTCCATAATTGAATTCGTTGAATACGAATCACTAGAGGACTCTGATTTAACGGTTTGTGGTTCAGGATCTTGGAATTGTCCTTGAATATGCTCCGGGTTCTTAATTGTGAAGTCGGGTTCAAAAGATGGATTATCGGAAATTTGAGTTAGAGTTCTTGGTCGACTAGATGACGATTCTAAAGAAAAATCAACGGCGGCGATATTTGTTAAACGATGTCTTGATCGAGTTACAGGTGGTGAACGTATGACCGGCGGTGAACGTCTTGCTCGGTGCATTCACTGAATATCCTATTAGTTTTTAAAAAGGAAAGAAAAATTATATAAGTTATCCAATCAATAGACTTTTCTGATTTTGCCCACGTTTCGAATAGCCAAAAGATGCAGCAGAGGGGCAGGATTCGTTTGGTCTCAATATAATTGAGGACTGTTTGGCTCCAATAACCCGGTCCACGTACAAATCCAACTATTACTACGAACCAGAAAATTTTGATGTCTATCAATTTAACCACTTAAAATAAATTTTCGTAATTTTAAGAAATTTAGAGAAGAAGTAGAAAAAAATTCTAAGTCCTAAAAACTAGAATGGCGAGAAATAAGAAAGAAATAGATTGCGCGTCGAAAAATGTCGAAAAATAAAAGGTCGAAAAATAGGCGTCGAAAAATAAAAATAAGAAAGTAGTGCGAAATACGGCGTCGTAAAATTCTAAAGCACCTAAAACTTAGTCTAAGGAATAAGCACTTAAGGGATTTTACGGCAAAGCCTAAAAATTCTAGAAGTAAAAATAACTATGGCAAAACTAAACTTAATACTAAAAGTTGCGACTATAGTCTAAAAATCTAAAGGTACTAAAACTAAAAAAAACATTTTTTTTTTATAGACAAAATTTTAAAAATATATATATTTTTTTTTTAATAATTTTTTTTTTTTTTTTTTTTTCTATACGTTTTTTTTTTTTTTTTTTTTTCGTTTTTTTTTTTTTTTTTTTTTTTTTTTAAAATTTTTTTAAAAAAAAACGATTTTTTTTTTTTTACAAAATTTTTTTTTTTTTTTTTTTTTTTTTTTTTTTTTTAAAAAATTTTTTTAAAAAAAAAACGATTTTTTTTTTTACAAAATTTTTTTTTTTTTTTTTTTTTTTTTTTTTTTTTTTTTTACAAATTAATAATTTTTTTTATAATTATAATTTTTTTTTAAAACCTTTTTTTTTTTTTAATTCATTTACTATTCATGAATAGTAAATGAAAATAAATTAATTAATTTACTATTCACATGAAAGCGACATGATAGCAATTATTAATTATAAGTTACATAATATACCCCTGAAGTATTTAATAAATACGACTTTTTTTTTAAAAAAATTTACGTAAATTTTGATTCTTAAATATTTTTATATTATTATATTCTATTTCAATATTATTATATTATTATATTCTATTTCAATATTATTATATTATTATATTTTATTTCAATATTATTATAATTAAAAATATAGCGTTTTAGCGCTCCCCGGCAGCGGCGCCAAAAACTTGATGATGTAGCGTGAGGGTACGAAATAGTATTATTTTTAATACAAAATACTACAAAATATGACACAAGTTTTATTAATTTACGGATGGGATATACCTAAACCTTGCTACAACACTATAGGCAGTGTACCTAATCGTAGAGTAGTGTAGTTTTTAGTAAGTCCGGTTCGTTCCACAGGGAGCTGGTGAAGTTAACGCTATATTATTAAGTTTATTTGTAAAAATATATATATAAATAAGTAGTAGTATTATTATAAAATGGTGGTTTTACCGTTTAATGACCGGTTTGTCGATTTTAAACGTAAAAATAAATGACAAAAATTAAAGTGCGTAAAATAAATTGCGATAAATAAAATGACAGAAAATAAAATTGCGAGTAATAAAATGACAGTAAATAAAGATACGATGAGAAATATAATAAAAGAATTATGCTTATTTAAACTTCCGTAATCATGATGTTTGTTGATTTTAATTTATTACCATGGGTTAATTGTCCTTTGTCCTGGTTTATTTGATACGTCTATCTGGTTTTTGTCCATAATAGTCCATCGGTCATAAATATAAAGTGCGAGTATCCTCGTCAAATTACCCTTATACCCGAAGTCAAATATTCCAACTGATTAAGGATTTAAACTGTGACGCAGTTATCACTTCTGTCAACAATTACACCAGTTATCACTGTATGTAATCCACCCCTGTTTTAATTAGTTTATGAATATTAATTCATCCACTTGATCAGAATGAATAATCAATTACCCAACCTAATTGATTAATTAAATGATTATAACAGATTCCATATGAACATCACTAAATAGGACAACCATAATCATTATTAATTATTAGGTTAATTAATTTGAAGATAGGTTCGACAGACTCCAATGAGTTGTCACTCAATTAGACAATACCCCCCATCTATTAATAGTCAATAGTCCAATTTCCACAAGTGTCGGTCTTTTGCCCAAACCTTAATTATGGTACAAAGCCCAATTACCCAATTTTAGTAATTAGCCCAACATCATGATTACTTCATTTTAAATAAGCATAATAACGACTTAGCTACGAGACATTAATGTAAAAAGGTTGAACATAACTTACAATGATTAAAAATAGCGTAGCGTTACACGGACAGAATTTCGACTTACACACTCAAACGATCTCTATCATAAATCTTATTATTATCATAATTTAAAATTAAAATTAAGATTATTGTTATATCTGATTACATTAACATTATGATAGAGAATTATAAATATAGATATTGATATTTGATATAGAAAAATAAGAAAAAGATAGAAAGAAAAAAAAAGATCGGAAAAAATCTCCCTCCCTTCATCGTAATACATCGTCGCTTTTTATAGGTAAATTGGAATTGAAATTTTCATTTACGACCCCTGAACTATGCTCAATTAACAACTTTTTATTATTTAATATTATTCTTATTATGAATTATTTAAATATTATATTTTATTCTTGTGCATAGTTGACTCGTAATTTTTACACCGTTGCGTCGAGCGCTGAAAGTTGGTTCATGCCTCGGTTCCGGATTTTCGAACGTCCTTTCGTACAATTTTATATCTTGTACTTTGCGTTTTGTAACTTGTACTCTTGTCATTTTTAGACGTTCTTCATCAATAAATTGAACCTTTTGAATTGTATCTTGTACATTTGAGCTTTTTGGACGTTTTGGTCTTTCAAATCTTCGTTTTTGTCTTTAAATCTTCATTTTCGAGCGATTTGCGTCTTTCGTCTTCGCACTTATTTATTTAACTATTACAACTAAAAATAAGGAAATTACATTTAAAAACTTTACATATTGGAACGATATTGCTACTAAATATATGTTCATTTGGAACACTATCAGGAGATAATGTCAACGACATGAAGATGAGGATCTTGAAGTTGTCGTCGGGGAAGCGTCTACATCGGTTATCCTTGCAATGTGGAAACATGGTTATCTTCTTCTATCCAAAAGGTGGAGATTTGTTGGTTTTATTTTTTGGCTAGTAGAAGAAATGTTTTTTGCTTAGTCCCACATCGGTGGATGGAAAGAGTGTGAAGTAATCTCTTTGGTTATAAAATGAGCTTATGGGATTACTTTCAAATTGCACCAATCAATACACTTTAAGTATTTGATTATTTCTTTCTTTCTTACCCTTGTTTGAGAGTTATATTAGTTAAATATTTTGGAGAGTGTAGTTGGCTTAAGAGAGTCGTCTATATCATTGTAACAATTTGTGATATAGTGTATTTCTCTCTTTGGGGACCGGTGGTTTTTCTCCTGTTTTGGAGTTTCCACGTTAAATCTTGTGTTGTGTATTGTTCTTATTTCTTTACTGTTTATCATTGGGCGTTTGTTGGGAATTAGTGAGGCCGTAATTTCCCAACAACAGTATTAACATATATAAAAATCAAATGTGTGAACGATACAATTGAATTTTTTAAGGGATTTGTGCGTTACATCTTTGGCGTAAGCTTGGCGCTGAAGTAGGATCCAATATGCTTTTAATTTGTACTTTGGGTTTTATAACTTTTATATCTTAAATTTTATGAGTATATTTGTTGGTATTATTTAGGTGAAATAAAAAATGAGTTTAGTGAGGGGTTAATGAAAGAAAAGTTAAATAATATAGAAAGGAATATGTGCTAATGTTCCACTAATTTGGAGGAAAGAAGTTCAATAAAAAAAATACTGGAATACGATCGAAAAGTATTTTTTAAAGAGAATGCTAAACGTTGTCATAAAGGCTACGTTTAAGCATTTATTGCAAATTGTAATTTTTTTTTAAAGTGAAAACATTAATATATATATAAAGATCGTAAAGATCCGGTGGTACATACAAACGATAATGATTGAAATTGAAAGGCTCGCTCTAATCATCCTACAAACATTGGACGAGAACTTTGATTGAAAGAGAGCGAGCACGTTAAAAATGAAAATGACATTACAAGCGGATGACCACCAAACCTAAATCTAAAGCTATATAAAACCGGGCACGTATCCAACACCGCGATCAACACAACTCGAAAGCCGCACACCAAAATGAACACTGGGCACTCCAGCAGCACCTAACCCGATGCCTGCAAATCAAAATAACCTCTCGCACCGAATAACCACATAACACTCCTAACCAGAGAACCACATGCTCGTTAAGTAAGATCAAATCCCCGTTCGAGAGGAAAAAAGGATTCCGAGAGAACTACTTCAAAAAACATCAATTTACCATGGTTGACAAAGTCAACACACGCAGGCAACGACATCGAGTCCACCCGAATAGACTCGACTACGGGAGAGGCATGAACACAACAGCGGAACGGCAACCGAACAATACAAATTACGACGTCATACCATTAGAAACCCGGCTATCACCGCCGAATTTTTCGAGGACATTAACAAACCCGCATCCACCGGAAGCCGGAAACCAGAAGCCGGTTCCCGCCGGCGACCGCCCGCTGCCACCAGCAGTCACCAACAGAATCCAGCCGCCGTTAAGCTCCAGACAGCCACAAAAGGCCGCCAACTACGTCATCCGTCGTTGGCAACCTCACACAGCTGTCTAACAACCACCACAGCTCTGGTTTGGAACCACCTACAATCACTAAAAGCAGACGCCGGCCGAAAGCAACAAAACGCCACTAGCAGCCGTCAAACGCTTATGGTGGTCACAGGCGGATTCCGACCACCGAAAGACACCTGGTTTCAACAAACAATACCGCCAACCATAAACCCACTAATTCTAACCAAATCCTCAAAAACATAAACCGAAACTTACCAAGATGGGAGTAAAATTCCGGTGGAATTCGCCGCCTACCACCATCACAGGAAAGAAATCGGCAACGATCATCGGATAGGAAGTGAAGAGGTGAGAGACCCATTAGACCCAATAGACGCTGGAAACACCGTAGCCAACCCAAAAACCAACCAAAACCCAGATCCCGAGGAGAACCACTCGGAATCGCCGCCTGGACGTCGGTAGGAGACCGGAGAAGAAGAAACGGCGTAGGACATCACCGGAGAAGAAACGGATTGAGGTTGCGTTTATTCCGACAAAAAGCAGTAAATCCGGACCACCGGCGAAATGCCGGAGGTCGGAGAGGGAGTCTAGCACCAGATCTACAAACCGGTGAAGAAAGGTGAACGGAATATAAAGGATTCCTGCAAGAAAGTAGGTGAAAGGCGATGAGGTTAGGAAATTAAATACTAAAAATAGGCTTTACTTGATGGAGGTTAAAGATATTAATTGTGAGAATGGTAATCGGAAGTTGGTCGAGAAAGAAGAGAGATTGAAGATCTAGATCTAAAACCTGGCACAAAAACTAAGTCAGAGAAAAGTTTTTGAATTTTATTTTCAATTGAATTCAATTGTAATTTTTCATAACTTTTTATACTTATATTCATGGTGTCCATTTATTTATGGAAATATGTAGTCTTAGATTGAAAATATCAACTTTGTAAATAATGTTTAATTATGGGGAGTGATCCTCACACACTACATTTTGATCCCTACACACTTAATTGACTATTATATCCTTACTTATGTTTAGAATAATAATATATGTTCAACTCCCTAAATAAATGTAAGGATACAATTGTAAATTTATAGTTCAAAAGTGTGTATGGATCAAAAAGTGGTGTGTGAGAATCACCTCCTTTTAATTATAGCTCTTAGGTTGTTTTTTTTTTAATTTTTTTTAAGTCATAAGAAATTAGATTGTATGACAAGAAATTTTCCTATTTTCTTTCCAAAATAGTAAGATCATGTTTAGTCTAGGGTCCCCCATAATCATCATAAAATGTATATTTTGAGTATCTACATTTATAAGGAAATGCAAAAAGGGAAGGCTAGGGTTATCTCAAATCTCGACCAAGATTTTGATTTTGACTACTCATCAATATGTATATGCTCATTTCACATGTTTAACGGATTATATAGTTTTAATTTAAATAGTTGACTCTATTTCTCCATAAGGTTTTAAAAGTAAATTCGGTTACCTATTATACAAAGTTCATACTTATACAGTGCAATTTATTTTGTTATGTATGCATTTGAAAACTGGCCTCAAATTAAAATGCCTAAAAATTAGTTACTCCGTATTTTAGATGTTGACATTTCCTTTGTCCATTTTACCCAGAAAATTTACTGTTTATGGCTGTACTTATTTTTCTTAATAATTCCAGATTTCAACCTTCCAAAATCCCTTTGCAGATTCGTTTTTTTTTTGGGCATTCAATTTTTAACCAACATAATATATACTCCGTAATTAGTTACCATTCATTATTCATTATTCATTATTCTTGACCAAATTATTTGGTTTTTTCTACAACAAAGTAACCACTCTATTTAATATATTGGTATGCCATTATTATTTACACCAATCAGATGGTGAAACTTTAATATCACTGTTTTTTTCAGCGTATGACTTGAATATATTTGATTCTGAGGTACGGAGTAGGGAGTGATATATTTGATTCTAAAGGTACACGCCATCTAGCCGATCGGGATTGGGCTGATCGGATGATGATCTTAGCCACGGTTTGAATGGGCTGACTATGTCGTGGGTAGGTTAAGGTTAACGCTCAACAGCTCGACTCAATTAAAATAGCTTAGGTCAGTACTGTTAAAGAGTAGAACCCGTGAATATTATTGATAACATTAGACACTATTTATAAATTACATAGAATCCTAACAATCCTAACCCTAATGGACTCTAAGCCCATGATACATATTGGACTTGGGCTAACGTATTATTTAACACTCTCCCGCAGTCTGAACGGCGAAATCGCAAAAGTTTTGACTGGAGTTAAAAAAACTAACAAATAAATAAAAGTAACAATTTTTTTTTATTTGTTGCACCGAATAGAATGATATTCGTTGATATTTGCTCTGATACCATGTTAAAGAGTAGGACCCGTGAATATTATTAATAACGTTGGACACTCTTTATAAAGTACATAGAACCCTAAAAATAATCCTAATGGACTCTAAGCCCATGATACATATTGGACTTGGGCCACAACATATTATGTAACAAGTACGTGATGGATAATATTTCGGCGAAAGTGGATGTTCCTCGTGCTATCCGTGTTCCTGTAATATTGCTCATGGGCAGAGGCGAAACCAATTTTACAAATAACGGAGACAATTCACGAAAATTAAATATCAATATATAAATCGTAACTATTTTAAATAAAAAATTATATGAATCATAGTATTTCATCATTAAGTATTTTAAAAACAAATCTTCAAGAAAATTGATTAATTTTTACAACGTCGATTCTAATCTCAAACCTATCACACTATCAGTAGTGATAATTTGGTTAAAACAACTTTATACTCCGTATACAACTAGATCACAGAATTAAAAAAATACTATATATTTTCGTATTATAGAAAAGCTAATATTTAAAATTAGGAAATGTTGTCAATTAATTCACATTATTTATACACTATATTTGATCTATTTGCGGAGCTGAAGGTGACAAAACATCCACATGCAACCCCCTTTCTTCGCATCTGCTCATGGGATTATCATGTTTCGATACTTCTAGATGTAAGGAGCATAAGGATCGATGCGTCGCGGAATTTGCAAGGTTGACGAGAGTTTAGATTCTATATGTAAGGTTTTGTCGAAGAAAAAAGCTCAAATGGAGATGTCTATTGTGAGGGATTCTCTTCATCTTCGAGATCAAGATGAAGATCATGAGGTTGTGGTCCCGAATGGCCTATTCAGTGTAGAAGAGTGTAGAAGATTCGGTTGTTGGTCTGAAGGCCGGAACATCCTTGGTGGGCGGCACAAAGGCGGTGCTGGCAAGGTGGTCGAGGTTTCTTTTTTCGGTTTTATAAATTGGTTATGAAGAACTTCGAGGCTCATAAAGTTGAAGTAATAATGATCAATGGTAAGGTTAAAGTTAAACCGAAGAAGGGTTGGAAGGTGCACAATGTCAAATTAAAGAGATTTATCATTGAATGCCTTTGAGTCGTTTAGTTAGTTTTGTTTTTTATGTTGGCTATAAATTTGATTTGGTTTTGTGCCTTTCGTGGTATTTTGTAGTTTATGTTTCGTGCTCGTGTTTTGCCCTAGTTTGTAGTTAGTTCAGTTCGGTTGGGTTCTTGATCGGTCCTTACTTCGTTTGTCTAAACTGGGTTATACCAGGTTTGTTTATTCCTGGTTGTTTGTTTGATTGCCTTCTTCGGTTTGATGAAGTGTCCATACTTCTTATATAAGTTATGTTTTTCGCCCAAAAAAGAAAGTCAACAGCTTACTTTTGATAGATTTTTCAATTATTGGTGCGAGAATACGGGAATTATATTGTTGCAATTGTTTATTTAATCTCTAATTTATTCGAACATTAATGTATGGCATTCATCCCACAAATTCTTTCACCAACAAAACTGGTGTCCACATTGATTTTGACTAGGTCGAATGCCACACCCATAGATCTACCTCCGGATACTATGTATATTTTGGAGATAACCTTGTTTTCTGGTCTTCCTAACGTCAACCAACTCCCCAAGATCAAGTGCCGAGGCAGGATACCGAGGGGTTACTGATGTGGTATCCCGAATCTTGTTGGTTACGTAACTTGTTGCTGATATTACATCATCCTCTTAATCGTGCAACCATTTTCTAGTGCGATAATGTTAGTGCTATCTCTATGTCAAGCAATTTTATCCAAAATCAACGCATAAATATCGAGCCAAACATTTATTTTGTACGTGAGAAAGTTAAATTCATGTTATACACATGCCTTTACGATTTCAAATTATAAATATCTTTACTGAAGGCTACCACGTGTTCTATTTGATGACTTTCGGTATACTCCCAATGCGACTGCGTGACCCTATTAGGAAACAATACTATTAATATTTTATTTTATTTTTTTAGCGGAAATATGAAAAAAAATTTAACTTTCTGTGCTAACTAAAACTACGACCACAACTAAAGCTCACCACAAGATAAGGAACACAAACTACCGAGAACAAAGACAACTGTAGCAAACTAAACTATAACGGGATATGAAACAAAGTGACCAATCTACCTAACTAGCGAGAGATTAGAAACCGTCCTGATCGAAGTTTTAAAATAATACTCTACCAAGAACCCGAGCTCAAATATCTGACTTGAGCTCCTTTAGTTATTATATATGGATACTATTGTGTACATTAAGTAGGAATATATTACTTTTATAGGTAATATAGTTTCCAAGTTTTGAGGATAGTTGATTACCTACCGTTGCATATATGTATGTGATTATTGAACGAGAAGGCAAGCATCGAAATGAACACAAACACAATGATTTATAATAGTTGCGGATGTTGTTAACTAATCATCCTTAATTCACTCCTCGATACACCTTATCGAGAGTTATCTTCACTAGGATTTCTCCAAAATCAGTGGAGATTCTACACAAAATGATCCTCGATAAGTCACACCAATACTATATTTTTTATCCCTTTGAAAGATATATATTTACTTAGATCACACTTGTCTTCACCTTGAACATGCACTAATTTCTCAATGAAAATTTGATAAACGTTCTAGATCTTGTCAAGGAAGTTGGATCATTAAGTAAGTTGATGTTCTTATCCCAATATATACATTTCTCACAATAGTTTACAATAAAAACCCACTTGATTCCATCAAAACTATATTCTCTCTCCCTTGATGATTACCTTGTTGAATGTTGGAATTAAGTATTGGTGAATCTCAATAGTATCTGAATAATTGAAATGGAGAGGTTCAATCATCAAGCTTTGAATGAGGATTCCTTTTATAGTTGGTGAGAGTGTAACATCCCGTTTTTTCCGTACATATCGAAAGGTACATACTAAATCATTGTACGTTTGTAACTCGCTAGATTGTGCGAAATTGTATATATATATATATATATATATATATATACTTGATAATGGGTGCATATACAAGTTTATACGTGGGTTTTGATAGCGTTAAGTCTTGTGAGACCATTGTTGAAGGTTAGGCGAATATAGGAAGCGGGATTTAAGTGTACGAGTTAAATAAAATCAAAATTTGCTTAAGTTTGTCGAGGTGTCCAGGTGACGGCTAATGCCGTGCCGCGACATATAAAGCAATTCCAGATCAGAAGTTAAGTTAAAAGGGGGCGTTTTTCCTTCGTTAGGTCGCGCCGCGACAAATGGGCCGCGCCGCGACACCTCTGCAGTTCTGACTTTGATTCTAGCTCAAATTAAATAAATTTAAGGGGCAAATTGGTAATTTAACTTGTAGACCTGATAGGAGCATTAAACCTCCACCACTTGTTCATTTAATTTAATTTCTTTTCTCTTTTCTTTCCAATTTCTCTCCCAAAACTTAAAACCCATTTGGATTAAAAGTGAGATTTGAGAGTGAAGGATTAAGGGTTGATCTTTGGAGCAAGAATTAAAGTTGTTCCTTGCGTCTCTAGCTACACGTTGATAGTCTCGGTAAGTTCTAACTCTAAGTTTTGAGTTTTAATTGGTTAATGGCTAGGGTTTTGGTTACTAGAGATTTGTAAGACCCATTTGGTGGTAAAACGGGTGAGTTTGGGTTATGTTGTTGTAATGAAACCCTAATAGCCACAATCTAGGGTTTTGGCCTTGTGATTTGAGGTTGTAAGTGTCAATTGATGTTGTTAGTCACTAATGCACTTTAAGATTTATGAAAGAAGTGTTAATGAGTTTAAGTGATATAAAATGGGTCAAAATGTACTAGTTGACCTAATTAGATGAAATGGGTATGGATTACCCTAAGTTTTGTGTTAATTGAAGTTAATAGACTTTAATTCACTAGTCTTAGTGATTAAAGTCGAGTCTTGGCCATTTATGGACGGTTGTGAGTAGTTGAGTCATTTAATGCAAATTGGGTCATTAAATGCTCAAGTGGGAGTATTGTGGTTAATCCCACTAGTTGTGAAATTGAATGTGCACTTAATGATTTAGGTACATTGCGTTGAAGCTCGGAAGTGCTAAATCATCATCCTTGTGACAAGGTGAGTGGAATAATTATGCGTTCATGTATATGGCGTGTTTATTTGTGAATGTTATGGTATGAACCACGTGCCGGTAGTGCCATAACATGTGTGGGATGGAGTGTGAACCACGAGCCGGTAGCACTATAAACTAAGATGTGAACCACGAGCCGGTAGCATCGAGTGTGAACCACGAGCCGGTAGCACTATAAACTAAGATGTGAACCACGAGCCGGTAGCATCGAGTGTGAACCACGAGCCGGTAGCACTATAAACGAGTATGACTCAAAAGCGTATGGTGTGAACCACGAGCCGGTAGCACCATAGCGTTATTGGTTAACCATATTGAGATTGTTGTTTCTGTTTAGCATATTATATATATACTGAGTTGAGTATATGCTAATGAAGTGGTGTGATAATGTACGACTTGTTAGTGTTACGGGTATGTTGACATGCTATTTGAGTTACAAGTTCGTATGAGGTATTTGGTATTGTGATTGCAAATGGATAGGTTATATATGTATGTATAATTGTTGCACTCACTAAGCATTGCTTACCCTCTCGTTGTTTATCATTTTATAGGTTCCGGCTTGGACAAGGGTAAGGGCATACGGTTGGATTAGTTGTCTCCCGTTTATGTTGACAGGGGGTGCTTTTGGCATAGCTTTTGAAGTTTGGCCTAACGTTTTGGGTAGTTTACTCCCAAACCGTGCTCGAGTGTCGTTTGAATTATAAACTATCATTGTAGTGGGTCAAACTTGTATAAAACTTAATTAATGGCCTTCGTGCCTTTTGTAAACATTTAATTTGATGTATGTTTAAATGAAACTTGTGGGATGGTTTACATATTTAATTGGCGCGTAAATGTGTATTATAAAAAAAAAATATCGTATGGAATACGGGTTGGGTTGTTTCAGAGAGAGGCTTGCAGAAGTTTGACGGTCGATCCACGACTTGACTGTGGGTTCGACCATAATGTAGTTTTCCAAATATATAGCCGTTTGAACTTGCTTTGATTCAAACAATTTGGACCACTTCCAAGTTGGATCACCTACAAACAATTGTTAACACAAAAGTATACTTGCATATTTTGTTCGAAATCCTCTTAATCCATGCACTTTTGAAGTGACTTATCTATTACCAAATGAATAAGTATATTTTCATGATCTTCCAATGTCATAACCACCACTCACTTAATAAGGTAATTACAAATTTTGATCAATGTCTCAAAGGTTGTGCATATTCTAAAGTTCAAAGATTCTTTGAGCAATTAACAAAGGGGGGTGATTCTCACACACTGTTTTTTGATCCTCACACACCAATTTACTTGAACTCCTCCCTAATAATAGGGTAAAAGGGTGTGTGAGGATCAAAAAACAGTGTGTGAGAATCATCCCCCATTAACAAGAGGTTAAACACATGTTTTAGGAATGTCTCACATGTTTAAATCTCAATACTACGCGTGAGATACGCAACCCTGGTCATCCTTTAATGATGTAGTCTGTAAAAAGGTGTATGTATTTTTGTGCTTCAAAAGTTCTTGGGTTAAGTCTTCTGTAAAACCCTTGAATTGATCGATTGTAATTTCTCAGGAGGAAAGTTCATTCATATGAACTAATTTTCTAATTTAGTGTAATTGTCTTTCGCAAAAAAAAAAAAAAAAATAAATAAATAAATAAAGAAATAAAAAAAAATGTATTAAGAGCAAAGTTGAAAAGGACGTGAGACGGGATCGAGACGTTAGGGACCTTAAAATGTCGCAACGAAAAAAACAGGGCCGAGACGGGGTTGAGACGGATGTTAACCAACATTGAGTTTTTATCAAGGTTGTAAAAGACGCGAGTCGGGGACACATCGGTCATGCATAAAAAACGACGCGTCAGACGCAACGACGACGCAACGGACGTTGACTTTTTTTTTAAAATAGTTTTATTAAATATATATTTATATATAATATTATATAGATGGAATTTTAAAATATATACTATATTTACAAGAAACATGAACAATCAACAATTATTAACAATATTACAAAAAAATAAAAAATAAAAATTTGACCGACTTTAACTGACATTGACCGACTTTGACTGACTTTTTCTGACATTGACTGACTTTTTCCGACTTTGATCGACTTTTTACCTTTGACCGACTTTTTAGCAACGACGCATCGGCCAGGCCTAAAAAACGACGCGTCGGCCGACTTTTACAACACTGCTTTATATATATATATATATATATATATATATATATATATATATATATATATATATATATATATATATATATTTCAAACATAAACATTTCCAACTTAAATAATTCAAATCTGTAAGATCCTGTTTTCTCAGGTGTTTGGGACGCAGTCCAAATCTATGGGACGCCGTCCAACTGTAAAGGGCTGGACGCCGTCCAGAATCCTGGACGCCGTCCAGTTGAGCTGGCGGGCCAGCTGTGTTCTTTTAGATATTAAATGGGGGTAGTTTGGTCTTTTCACTTGTTGGACGAATCTAAGGCCACAAGATCAGTTCTAGGAGCCTCATTCACTCCACTTTCAACTACCTCCTCCTTCCACTTCAATTCTAGAGAGAGAGAGAGTGATTTTTATGTGAGAAAGCTCAAACCGAGGAAGAAGAAGTTGATTTCAGGCCAAAGCGCGTGTGTTAAATTTGTTCATCTAATCACTAGCTTCGTTGTGATTGTGGTGGTGTGCTCTAATCTTGATTTCCTTATTTTAATTTGTTTAAGGGTTAGGGTTTGGGTTAGTGATGAACACAAAACTCATATTTGGTGATTTTGGGTGTTCTTGGGTAAGATTGGGTCATGAGGATCCAAGGATGACTAACCTAGGGTTTTGGAAATGTTAAATGGACTTATGAGTCATAATTGATTAGTTAATTACTAGCACACCTAGTTATTAAGCAAATGGGTGTTAATGAGGTTAGTGGATGGACCAAAATGGGTGTGTGACTTTAAAATGGTTAAATGGGTAATACTTGACCTAGTTGGGAAAGATGGGTATGAAATACCCTAATTGTGTATTAGTTAGTGTTGTTGGACCTTAGTCACTAGCTTTTAGTGATATGTGATGGTCTTGAACTTATATGGACGGTTGGTGAAAATGGGGCATTTAATGCATTTAAGTCATTAAATGCACATGAGTGAATGGTTGGTGTTTAGTCCAACTAGTTTGTGTGTTGATTGAGTACTTATTGTAATAGGTGCGTTACGTTGAAGGTTGCGAGCTTGGTTTAACATTCACCAACGACGTTAAGGTGAGTAGAATAATTATGCGTGTATTTATATAGTGTATTTATTTGTATGCTATGTGTAACAGCCCTGCTTTTTCCGTCACTTTCGTTAACTTTCTGTTAATTAATTTAACGACGATTACTTGAATTTTATGCGTTTATATGTAATAAATACATACTTGATCCTTGGAGGGTTACAATAATTAATATAGGTTGATATTAATGCGAATAAACATTTCAGGTAAAGAAATACGATAAAAACGATACGGTTTTGATAACTGCTTTTCGAGCAACGAAACGCTCGGGTTTATTTTAATAATTAATTTATTAATTATTAACTTTTTTTTAAATATTTAATTTATTGGGTTTTTAATAAATTAAACGTTTGGTTGCGTTTTAACGATCGGTTTAGCGTTCCGGGCCTTCGGTACGACTAAACGGCACTTGAAACGGACCACGAGTACAAGCTTTTACGCAAAACGAGCCGAGACCCGAGCCCGAGGCCACATGGCCATGACCTCATACATCATCATCATTGATCTCATGAGTAGCCCATGCATATTGACTATTAGTTTTAGGCCCATGCATGTTGACTATTAGTTTTAAGCTCATGTTTGTTGACTTTTAGTTTTAAGCACTAAATGACTAACTAGATAATTGTCTATACAATTATTACACTCTCATTCTATCATACATCTACAAGAGTGCAGCTCATTCCTCCTCCCTCTCTTCTTCTTCACTTCAAACACACACACACAAATCAACCATCAAACTTGCTTGTTTGCTCTTACTCGTTGATCAATCTTGCTCCGATCGTCGTTCTCTACACGCTAGTATACACAAATTGTGTTTTGAGGTATAATTACACTGATCCCAATTCAAATAAATCTAATTTTATTCAATTACATAGTGTAGTCAAGTCTAGTGCTCAATTAATTGTGTTATTACTCGTTGTTAGTCGTTAATTTGATCAATTGATATTGTTTACATGAAAAACGAATTGTATTTCAAGGATCTGATGAGAGTTAACTTTTGATCTGATCATTTAACATGTTTAGATGTTTAGCTTTCGAAAAACTATTAACTTTAGGCTTTGATTTCACTTGATTTCGTTACCGTATGCTTAAGATATGCTAAATCGAAGTTTTGACTAGTTTATAATTGAAATCCGAATTCTCTGAGATATGTGTTTAGTGAATTAGCTAATGAAAAGTGTACTACTGTAATTCTTGTGAAAAATCATGCATGTTAGACTTAAGAATTGCATCAAAAGCTTTTGTAATGCTCCCGATATGTTTAAACGAAGATTTATACGTTAAAGTGTACCGAAACTGTTTTAATGCTAGAAATAATTACCTAGAGTGGACTAGAAATTGATTGATGCTTTGATCTTCTGGATTATGTTATTTCATATGTTCATTGACATATTTCATTTGCATGTTAACATCTGAAAACATTAATTGCCATGAGTTATAAGTTTGATAAGTTGACATGTCTAGTTACTGTCCAAAACTGATAGATCAGTAAAGATCGGTTAGTCTGTACAAATTGGCTAAACAAAAATTTCTCAATTTTTGATATGTATTAGTTTAACTTGTCCTTGAACCATGGACACTGGTCTTGTATCAATTTCATGTCCCTAGCTCCGGATATAGCCAAAACGAAATCAGTGCGCTGTCAGAAACTGACTTGGCAAACCATAAATATATCCCTTCTGATTCCTGACTTTTAATTATCGTATGAGACCCTGGCCAGAATTTTTGGAATCTATTTTGAGTATACTTATGATCTGGAGTTTTCCATGTTCGCATGAATTTTGTACTATGAGATAATATGCTAAGTTTGCTATATGTACACGAACTTTGTGCACAACGATAAACTGAAATTGTGAAATTGACCATGTATGACCTAAAACGTGTTGTTTGACTTAGGTTTGACATGTTGACCAACATTTGAAATGAACCTACTGATGTTGACCTTAGTTGACTACTTTGACTAAGTTTGACTTTTGGTTTGACTTTGGTTGACTTTGGTTGACTTGCATGATCTAGTTGACTATATGTTGACTTTTACTTTGAAAAGCGTCGAGTCGAGCAATAAGACAACTTACACTATGAAACCACATTTGCTTAAGACATATATGTTGACCAACCTGAATACGTATACTTAGGTTGCATTACTCGGCACTAAACCATACAAGTTATTTGTCCACTTTTCAATCCGAGCTTTATTCAAGGTGAGTCTACAGTCCCGCTTTTTACATGTTTTTCAGGGATGAGAATACACGCTGTTATACTTACATTATCAAACGCTTTTGTATTGACATGAGTACTATATATGCATATTGAGTTTGTTCAAAAAGTCTATAGCTTGAATACTTTAAATACCATCGGTATAGGCACAATTTAGATGGACGGATCCGTTAGGTTGACAACCTCACCCGCTATAAAAACTGTGGTGCATTTACTTTGAACATTAAGACACTCGAACAAGTGTATAACATTTTATGAGGTAAAGGCGGGTATAGTGGATTCTATACTGGGGTCATTGCTAGTATTCAGGTGCTCATAGATTATGCAAATGTTTCGCAACTTGGAGTTGTACTTGTAAAATCTCGTAATCAAGGAAATTAAACTATTTTTCTGATAACTGTTTTCAGACACTGTTACATTACTTTAAACCTGTAGATTCACCAACATTATTTGTTGACCTGTTTTTGCGTGTTTTATTCTCAGGTCCTTAAGAGGTAGACTTCCGATGTGTTTGCTGCATGGTCTGACCGTGGAGTCAGCATATTATTTAAAGAACATTAATTACTTTCGCATTTAAAACTTTTGTAACTGTTTAAATATTGTTGGCTTGCGGTTACGATCACAACAGTGTTTCTATTTTGGAGTTTATTGACTTATGTTTTGAAGTCAATTTTTAATAAAATTAAATGCGATTGCTTTAAACGTCTCATATAGAGGGCGTAACTGTTAACTGTGGGACCTTGATTAACGCTCCGTCAGATGGTAATTTGGCGGGGTGTTAAACTATGGCATGAACCACGGAGCCGGTAGTGCCATAGTATGTGCGATTGTGCTATGATGTGAACCACGGAGCCGGTATCATCATGGTACGTGTGTTGTAGTGTGAACCATGGAGCCGGTAGCACTATGGCACGAGTCGTTAAAGTGTGAACCACGGAGCCGGTAGCACTATAAAAGAGTATGACTCGAGTTGTGATGTGAACCACGGAGCCGGTAGCATCAAAGTGTGAACCACGGAGCCGGTAGCACTATAAAATGAGGTGTGAACCACGGAGCCGGTAGCGTCATAGCATTTCGTATGGTGTGAACCATGGAGCCGGTAGCACTATGACGCGTTTATGGTTAACCATATAGTTGTGTATGTGTTTTTGTATAGCATAATATATTATTTCGGTGAATATGCTATTGATTATGCTAGTTGCGGTATTTGGAGGTTATTAGCTTATACTCGGAGTTGGTATGCTAATTGTTATTACTAGCGATTATACAGTGTGTGTAAGTGTATGCAAGTAGGTGTATTATATATGTATATGTATAATTATTGCATTCACTAAGCTCTAGCTTACCCTCTCGTTGTTTATCTTTTTATAGGCTCCGGCGTGGACAAGGGTAAGGGCGTTCGTTTGAATTAGCGATTCCCGCTATGTTTTGATAAGGGACGCTTTTAGACATGTTTAGCTTTTGAGGTTTGGCCAATATGTGGGTAGTTTAACCCCAAACACCATGCTCTAGGTGTCGTTTGGAATTTAAACTCTTATGGTCGAACTTGTATTTTTGTACGAAACTCGTAAAACGGCCGATGTGGGCCCGATGTTGTAAAACTTGGTTTTATGGTGGAAACTTCTTAGTTTTGATTATGTTAATATGTTGTGAAAAGGGTTTCGTTTAAAAGTGTCGAGAAGCGGGTTTTCCGCTCGAGTAAGTTGAACATCCAAGTCAGAATCTGGCAGTTCATTTGGACGCCGTCCAGATCTTCTGGACGCCGTCCAAGCCTTCTTTGTTGGACGCCGTCCAGATAACTGGACGCCGTCCAGATGTGTTGATTCAGAAAAGTTTTTTTAGGCGTGTTTTTGGTATATCGAAGTCAGGTCGTTACATAATCAAACATAGATATTTTCCTCTAAATTAAATTTTTTATGTTTGAATGTTTATTATTGAAATTATTTTAAAAGTCAACGTTGATCAACATCCGTCTCGAGTGTCTCATCCTTTTTTTACCGTCTCGACCATTGTTGACCGTCTTTTTGTCGTTGTTGACCTTTTTTGGCGTTGACCGTTTTTATTAACCGTTTCTAGGTTCGTTGCAACGGTAGTATGGTAAAATCATTGCGACGCCCGCTGGGACGCCCGCCTCGACCGTTTTTTACAACAATGATTAAGAGAAAGCAACTTGTAATGGGACTTGGATCACCATAGTTATAAATACTTTTGTTCAAGATCAAAGAATATGACATTTACAAAGATAGGATTATGTAGATAATAATTAAAGAAAATCCTTAAGTGTATATTAAGATCAAAACCATAGATAAAATATAAAAGTTCAAGTCCTAAATGTCTTGGAATACCTTATAAGTCTTGGAATACCTTATAAAAGTTCAAGTCCTAAATGTCTTGGAATACCTTATAAGCAAGATATATAAAAGTAGATTTTGTAAAAACATGCTTATTAGGTGTTTTTTTAAAAATTGAAGTTAAACAGAATTTTCACGCTCAAGCTAAGGTTTCGACTGTGGGTTTAGTCGTGCGTTGGCAGACTCGAATTTTGAGTTTCAGTACGTTACTGCATATTCACGGCTCATCTCTCCGTCAAACAGTGAACTGGTCATGGTTGCCTTATCTGGCAAACACCTATCCATTTTGACTCGTATTGACACGTTTAAAGAGTTGGTCGTTCGCTATAGAATATGAAGGTTTATGAACTCGTGTTATTTACCATACATACGCGTAAATGGATTTGTTGTTATCATCAAACACAGGCATTTAAACATTTGAATATTAACGTGACTTTATTAACCAACAAAGTTGATCCGGAGATTAAGAAGCTACAAACCGTAACATGGGAATAAAAAAACTAGCATAGTTAACACACATACAACACAAGAGAACAAGCAAATTAGTTAAGCCTAACGTAAGCTAACCACCAACAGGGTGGACAAATATTAACAAGTCTAGCAAACCGAAGTTATAATGTGGTCCAACGGTTGGTGGCTAGCCTCCTTTAAAAAAGGTCAGGAGTTCGCCTCTCGTTGGCTACATATTAACCCACAATTTCATCCCCGCCATGAAATACCACCCATGACACCTTCCCCACATCTTGTTGGGGGGGGGGGGGGGGGGGGGGGTTAAAGGGGAAGGGGGTTTTATCGTCCATGCCCCGTATGGGATTGGTGCAGGTTTTCTCCTGGGCACGCAGTTGGGGGCGGGTATAGCAACTGCGGGAGATGATCACGTGGGTGGTTAAGTCCCCTGGATGATCCCAACTAACTGCTGTAAAAAAAACAAGTCTAGCAAACCAATTGATAAAGCTAAAACTCGGAATACAGACCAAACAAAAACCATTTCCAACGAAACGTAGCGGTCGTCGGGAGAATACCAAAGACCGCCAGATCCATCAAAAATCAAAACACCGCACGACACAAGTGTTCTCAAGCCGTCGCAAAGAGGACCCCACCTGCATAAATCCAGCTACACCGCCAGAGCTGAAATCAGATCTCAACTGAGAGAGCGTACAAGTTTTTAATGCCCAAATTTAGCGAATTCATCAAAATCTATGGGTAATACTCTTTTCATCCCAAAATAACTATCCCATTTTGATTTCTAATAATCCTAATTTTTTTCAACTTCATCTTTAAATATTTTTATTTGTGTTATGTAATACTTGATAATAAATATACCAACTAATACACATTTATAACCAGTCTGTTCATATAAATTTGATCAAATATTATATTATATAACATAAATAAAATATTTATAGATCAAGTTGAAAAAAAACTTTTAAATGTCAAAATGAAACATTTATTTCGAGTGAGTATTAAAAAAAAAAAAAAATCTTTTCTTATATAAAATGAAAAAATAATTAATTAACTGAAAACATTAAATAACAAATAACATGATTCAAATGAAACTAAATAACATGAATAGACGACAAGTATAGCGGTGTAGTATCTTTAAAAAGATATTTACAGAATTTCAGTGAATATTTTCAAAAATCTTGCATTTAATAACTCCAAATATAACTAAATGCAAATGAGACAACATATTAGCAAAAGAAGATTTGGTATTTGCAAATTGCAAGCAGAGCAAGTGGGCAATTTCAAGTTTTCAACTCTTTCCCTTTTATGATTTTTATTTCCTACAAGATAACGAATCACATTGTTACACGTGTCACCTGAAGACACTACTGAGTGTGGCTTTGGGAAGGGATCCTTTAGGGTGCATGGTCCCCTGGTTCACAGGACACACAACCAGCTCAGCCAACCAGGGTGCGGGTCCGAGTCCTGGCGCAGCCTTTCAGATGACGTATGAGGCGCCTACCTCTTCCAGGAACCATTTTTGTAAACACATTACAAGTTACAACTCTAAATATGGGGATATATCTTACTAAATTTTATAGATTGATTAAAAATGAAATATGATCCAATTTTTTTTTTTTTTTTTTTTTTTTTTTTTTTGTCGAAGATGGTATATATTATGAGTCGAGTCGAACTCGAGCTCGTCTATGCTCGAGCTCGGCTCGTATAAATTTCAAAGAGCCCGAGCTGGAGCAAGATATTTTAAGCTCGAGATCGGGCGCTCGGCTCATTTGATATTTTACAAGCTCGAGCTCGGCTCGAACTCGACTTATTAATTACGTCATTTTTTTTATTTATTAATTTAATTTTTATTTCATATTTAGTGTTAGGTAATTTTTATGCATTTATAACCATATTTAATAATATTATTTTAACTATGATTTATATAATAGTAACTATTATTATATACTTATATATATTTCATAATTAAAAAAATTTATCTAGTGTATATAAGATTGTTTAGGTCCGCGAACTTGTTTAAGCTCGAAATATGAAGTTCGAGCTTGGACTCATTTATTAAACGAGCTTTGAAATATTTTCAAGTTTGGGCTCGAGCTCGTTTAAGCTCGACTAAAACCGAGTTTTTAACGAGTCGAACTCGAGTAGCTTGCGATCATCTCAACTCATTTACAGTAATAATATTATCCCTGATGATATATGATTTACCACTAGTGTTATTATATTTTCCACCTTGCAGGAGGCGAGTGTTGTTTAATCTTAAGATCATCTCTCTATATTTTTTTTAAGGCAAGCAAAATTTTATATATATATATAAACCACAAGAATTTACAAGCAAAAGAAACAGCAGTGAGGGCATAGGTGCCCGAAACTGCAGCCCGACAAAACTATATGTACATAATCGTTACATTACATCCTAGCGTTTCTAACAATACAAAACAGGGAATATACTAACCGACTCCCGTTCTATCGTTTGATCCAAAAACATAGAAACTTGGATTTAAAATCCATTGATGCCACTCCAACGAAAGCTTTTTACCCCGCTTGGAAAGCCACCAGAATGAAACTGTTTGGACTTCGGATAGAACTTGTGGTGTATGCCAATCTTTATTTTTGAATACTTTAAAATCCTTCGATCTCCAAATGATATGTGAACAAACCCATTTTATCGCTTCCCATATTGATTTCCCATTTTTGGCATAGGATGAGAATACCGAGTCTTCTGAAAACGGATCTAACGTTGCCAATTTGTCTTCCGAAATATTCCACCATCTAAGAAATTCTTTCCAAAATTATACTACCTTCGAGCAATTTACGAAAATGTGATCCACCGATTCCAAGTTCGATTCACATAGGGGACAAAGCATGGAATGCAAATCGATACCGCGTTTGTCAAGTTCAACCCGTACCGGTAACCTTTTTTGTTTTGCCCTCCATGCGAAAATGGTCACCTTTTGAGGGACTAAATTGTTACGAGAGGTTTGAAAATCAGTGGAGTTTGGGGATAACCTTTTTTCGTCGATTAGCAATGCAAGCTTTTTCGTTGTGAATACTCCTTCCGCATCCAGCAGCCACCTCCACTTGTCTTGTGAGCCCTCGGGTAAAATAAAATTACCTAGCAACATGGATAACTCTTCGCAATCAGATATGGCACGCCCAAGAAGCTCTCTGACCCACTGCCAATTGAGAATCACTTCATTATTTGAATGTAAAACGCGATCCTGCACCCTGGCCTCCTTGTTTAGTTCTAATGCGAATAACCTCTTGAATGAATCTTTAAGTGGAGCAATACCAACCCAATTATCATACCAAAATCTAACACTGCTGCCGTCACCAACTTCACACACGATAGATGTTGTAAATGGAAAACCGAAGCCATCAATCTTTGTACCTGCTTTGATTATACGTGCCCATGTCGACCCTCCACAAAAAGAACGAAAATTATTAGTATCACCCAACCCCCCACCCGCCCCGTAAATGCTAGTAAAGATTTTGGTCCAAAAAGAATTAGGATTCGATTTGAACCGCCACCACCACTTGCCCAATAACGCTAAGTTTTTTGCGGCAAGTGACCCAATACTCAAACCCCCTTACCCATAGGGTAATAATACCCTATCCCATTTAACCCATGAAATTTTTTTCCCATCCCCCGCTGTGACGATCACTCCAAATCCATATGGACGAACACGTCATTCATCGATTTCATTGCGAGGTATTTGACCTCTATATGATACGTTTTGTAAACATTGCATTCTTTTGAAAAGGCACACCATCAATGAATATTTAAATCAAAGGTTCTCGACATCTGATGATTTCTATATATAGACAATCATCGTAAATAATAGTTTACATAGTAATTCCGTTGACAATGCAGTCAAAATAAGATACATGGTGATGATTTTGTGAATGCAACGTTTTCTTGAATAAAGCATGCAAGACTCCATGCACATAGCTTGTATAACATGTAAGCAAACAGCGGAAGACTTCTAGGGAACCTGAGAATAAACATGCTAACAAGTGTCAACACAAAGGTTGGTGAGTTCATAGTTTTAGTGTTTCGCATAATCTGTATATAAAAGTGGATCACAAGATTTCAGTTGTTTCATCCAGAAACATTTATCAATAGATTCTACATAACAGAGCACCCTGGTAACTAAGCTTTAACGTTATAATGATAAATACCCCATTCGTTTTAATACACGCAAACCAACGTGTCCTAAACTCAAATAACACACGTCCGTTAAAAGGCTATCGCTCTAGCTCGGACGGGGATGTCAAGCCCTATGGATCCATATACTGTTATTCGCGCCCACCAGTCCATATCCTATGTACTAGCAGCTACTAGTTACCAAAGCTAAGGGATTTTCGGTTCAAACTCAGCGTAGAATTTAGTATGTACTTGTATCCATTGCGTTTTAAAATAAATTACATGTATTCTCAGCCCAAAAATATAGATTGCAAAAGCAATTAAAAAGGGAGCAAATGAAACTCACCTTAGCAGCATATAAAGTCGTTCACCAAAATGTGACCGAAACTCGGATTACCAAATAACCGTATATCTCAACCTAGAGAACATATGTTGGTCAATAAATGTCTATCAAGCTAGGTCTGGTCATAGTGTATCACAATCCTAATGCTCGATATCGACATACAAAAGTTATCCAAAGTCGTTTCAAAAAGTCAATTTTGACAGTTGTTTAACAAAACGAGACGTACCTTATATAAGGATTCATTTACTCGGTTGGTAATGTTCAAAAATCCAATTTATCAATCTCGTAAACAAGTTGTTTAAATCTTAATTGTAAATTCAAAAGCAATTTCAATTAACGTTAATCATAATTCAGTTGATCATATCTTTTAATCCGTTCATCAAAATTATTCGATATCTAAATGAAAAGTTATTGATTTTTCGCCAGCTTTCCAAAAACATGTATATCATATACCTTTTACCAGTAATATATGTAATTAATTCATGATTCATTATAAACTGTTTAACGATGAAATTTAGCATACACGTATGTATAAATATATATACTCGAGCACTAGACATGGATACTCAATTAATATATAAAAGATAAAATATGAGTGCTTACGTATCAATATTGAGATTCAATATTGTAGGAAAGTACGTAGACGTAACGGAGATGATAAACACTAGGTTTGATTCATAAATATACCCCCGAACATTACCCATAATTTTCTTAGCTCTATCCCGCTTGAAAACCATTTTGAAAGTGACACGCTCAAGACCTCGTCGTAGTATTTTATGTATAATACTAATTAATAATATTAATAATAATAAGATTAATAATAATATTAATCTTAATAATAATAATAATAATAATAATAATAATAATAATAATAATAATAATAATAATATAAATAATAATAATAATAAATACTTATTGAGTAATATTAATAATGTGAGAAAACAGAACTGAAATCGTGCAATATATAGAACCTTTTCTGAAAAAGTACCCCATGCGATCGCATGGGATTTGTGCTTCAAGGCCATGCGATCGCATGGCCCTCTGATCCAGCTCACAAACTTTTAACTTTTTGTTTGTCGACATAATTTTATATAATATATATAATATATTTAATTTATATAATTAATTATATATTATATTAAATTCACATGCATAGTTGACTTGTAATTTTTGTTCCGATAAGTCGTACGTCATCACTCGACTTATGTCCCGGTTCCGGTTTTTCAAATGTCCTTTCGTACGCTGAGAAAACTTGTATTTTATATTTCGTGTCACGTACCTTTGTCAAAATATAGCCTTAAATTATCCCTAAACTATACCACTCAAAGTATATCTTAAACTTTCGAGCATTTTGATCATTTACTTCTATAAATCATCGTCTCGCTATTTGTTAATATATATATAATAACAATTCGTTTTTATGACCAAGTTAATATTATATTTTATCGTATTGTTAAATATATATTTTAAATATTAATAAACACATTTTAAAATACATATCGCAAGTTATTCATATATCTAATTCCAACAGTTGATATTCCTTATTATTGTATGTGTCCAAATTACGTTATTTAAACAAACACTTTACCATTTATTTCGAATACCGTTAATAATGAATGATTTCCCAAATCAACGTGGACCTTACAACAGAAACCCGTAATAATATCATAATCCTTAAGGGACTCAATAATTATCTTTTAATTCAATCGTTTGGCATAATCTTTTAACTCTGTATCTAAATATATCAATCAGATAATCAAACCAATAAGTTTAATGCACAGTATCAGATACTCAACACTTTGTTACATTTTCAAGTTATGGTATATATATGTATCTATTTACATAAAATTGTTCGCGAATCGTTGAGAACAATCGAAAGGTAATTGAATAGTTCAAAAATTTTGAGATTCAACTTTATAGACTTTGCTTATCGTGTCGGAAATGTTAATCATACATAGATTAAGTTTAAATTTGGTCAGAAATTTCCGGGTCATCACAGTACCTACCCGTTAAAGAAATTTCGTCCCGAAATTTGAGTGAGGTCTTCATGACTAACAATAAAAATGTTTTCATGACGTATATGTGTTGATAAATAGAGTTTCATCACCGTTGAATAATATGGATAAAACAATCCGATTATTCGAAGCGTATGAGAGAAGTTATCGTAAAAGAGTAAAATGAAGAATAGAGATTCGTCTTATCTCTTGAAGTAGTAACGATTGATTTCCAGAATTTAAGGAATAGAAAATCTTCATAATTTAAATAAGATTTGATTCTTCGGAATTTAAGGAAATTAGGATTTCCTTTGATTAAATGCGTAATCTGTCTCGATTGCTATGTCTGATATTTTGCTATAAATTGACATCTTCCGTTTCATTTATTTTCACCACTCCTATAATCTTCTTCCTTATTTCATACTTTACAAAAGATTTGTGAAAATGCTTCATCCAGTTCTGATTCTTGATATTTTCTTGGCTATCATATCATTCATTCTTCTTTTTCATCTGCCACCAGAGGAGGTTATTTTCCTCTACTATTACCTTGGGGTTATATTGTTTTTCATTCTCCCGTGTCTTTATATTGCTATACGCATTGATATACACGGTTTGTAATTTTGGGGTTGTTTTCGGGCTTTATATTTTCCATTATATTTCGGAGCTTCATGCTTTCGTTTTCTCTTTCCGACTTTAAGTCAAGCGAATAATGGTCCAAAATTCGTAGGTATGGATTTTGAAATGAACATAATTAATGTTCTAAGAAAGAAACGGTAATGGCACAATCTAACTTGTCAAATTACCAGAATACCTCGAAAAAGACCGAATCATCAAGAAAAATATTTTCTTGATATGTTTAGAGGTTAAATAGAATGAAAGAGTTATGTAACATGGTTCATGATGAGGGTATGATCTGTGAACCTTTATCACGTTCCATTAGAAACTCAGCGTGACTTACTGTAATATAATCACGTTGATCAAGTGTCATTATATAATACTAACTCATGCTTCAATTCCCAACACTACTTCAAAAACATCCATTTTTCGAAATTTTCAGAAATTAGAAACTAAAATAGTTTCTTTTATGATGTAACACAGATAGCGTGAAGAGATAAATGATTTCAGATAAGAATAGTTATGAAAATATCTTCAGAAATATGAAGGATATTTATAATGGAAGATACGATGATATCTTAGAATTTATAATATCAGAGGATGATGCGGAAAATCTGTATGTGAAGGTTTAGAATAAGAAGTAAGGTTCTTGCTAATGGTTTCAGCAGACACTGAATCATTTGGATTCTTTGAAGGTAGATTTCGTCCTTGTGATTTGCATACAGCTTCCTTCATACTTTGCTCAACCCGTTTTCAAGTTCCAAACCTTCTCTTTTTCTGTGCTTTTCCAACACACTACTCTTTATCATCAAACTTTCGACTGTTAAAGTCGTTTACAGTTTTTGCTGCTTTATCAGCATTTTTTCAAAATTTGGAGAACTAGTTTCGTAGTTTGGGGTGTTTTTCAGAAACTTCACATTCGAAGTATGTAAGTCTAGAAGATAGATGTTATATATATAACTGTTATCGTAGAAAATGCTGAGAGATTCAAAATACTGATTGCTAATTCCCGGTGGTTGGTATGGAAATTATTGTTACAAGATGTGGATGAGTACATGATAGGGTTTCAATGAGTATAAGGATTTTTCGAAAGGTCAAGGATTAATAAAGTTGTTTGGTAAATTTACTGCTAATGTGGTGGAACATGAAAGGTTCCCCAGTAACAAAACGTATATATCAAGGTTACAATAAGGCTTAATCTGAAAAGTTGAAGTTGTCTGGTTGGAAGTGTGATAAAACTGGATACTTTGAAAAGAAATTGCAAGATTATTTTCGGTAATAACAATGCTAAAGGATCTTTCACCGTTTTGAAGTCAAAGTATAGCTTTGAAAAATGTAGAGATCTAAGAATGATGTCACTTGTTAAATCTTGACTTGGATTCTGCTCTGTCAATATCAGAATATGTAATTGAATTTGTATGAAAACGATTGTATATCGTTGTGAGCATAGTTAATAATTTTTGAATCAAAGTTGAAGAATGTACAGTGTAACATATCAATTGCGAACTTACATATTTCCCGGGTATTACCTACCCCTTAAAGATTTCACAATTAATACTTTGTACAAAAGAATTTTTATTACCGTCTTTATGAAAATATATGTATGTATATTTTCTTCAGATATAACACATATTTAATGAGTTAATATCATATTAAGCTCATTTAATTTTCAGCTTGACTTAGAAATGATTAATTTCTAAAACATTAAAGATTACATAATCTTTGCGGAGTATTTCGCTAATGTAATCGATACTTCATTATTTATTCTTATTGATATTCCTCGGTGAAGGATGTTGGTGCTCGTGGAATTTTTGTGAACCTTACAAGGCACAGATGATGTTTTCTGAAAAGTTTCGAGTATATCGAAAAAGAAAATGTAAAATCAATTATGTAATTGAATAATACACTTGGTTTATTATGAAATGGAATTCATTAAGTTGAAACAGAGATTGTAGTTAACAATGGTTAAGTTGTTAAGGAAGGATGTACATCATTGCATATTAGTAATATGAACTAACCGAGTAGTACCTACCAGTTAAGATTCACACGTAATAGCTTAGTACGAAAAGATTTATTTTGATTTCAAAATTCATATATATTAAATATACATAAAATTTCTTCAGGGAAAAAATGAGTTAATACTTCATCGGTTATTGTTGCTGGTATTTCTTTGTAACTATGGTGCGTATGACATTGATGCTCGTGGAACAGATTGTGAAGTTGATGTTTACGATGCGGATGTTGTTAGTGGTGGTAATGGTACTGTTGGTGTTGTTGTCGGTGGTAATGTTGATGCCGGTGATGCTGCTGGTGCTTGTAACCTTTGCACCATATTCTCCAAAGCCACTACCCGAGCGCGAAGCTCGTTGATTTCTTCTACTACACCGGAATGATTGGTGGTTCGGACGAGCGGATGAATAAGATCCAGAATTTGAGATAGTATATTATCGTGGCGAGATACTCTGGAAATGAGAGAGAAAACGGTGTCTCGAACAGGTTCGCCGGTAAGTGCTTCAGGTTCTTCGCCAAGAGGGCAATGTGATGGACGGAAGGGATCTCCTTCTTCTTGTCTCCAATAATTAAGTAAGCTACGAACCCATCCACAATTCATCCAGAATAGATGATGGCTAATTGGTTGATCCATTCCAGTTACACTGTATTCGGAATTCAGGTGAATATCCATATCGGAATAGCTGTAAGAGTTTAAGGAATTTAAACTAGATACGGGATCCATCTTGTATAATTAGGGAGATGATTTTTGATATGAATTAAATTATAGAATTTAGTTTGGTATTCTTCAATACATAATCTACATATGTATATATAATACCAAATTCCATAAATTACGGAGAAATTTTCGGAAAATGTCAGGAAAAGTTTACAGTAACAGATACGCTAAGATATGAATTTTGTCTATACACTATTCATGCAATCAATGCAGTAAAACGTGTCTAGACTAGGAATGATAAGCAGGTAATTTCCGACAAGAAATGATAAGCAAAACTTTTAACATGCAGACATGGTCTAAGTCCAGACTTACTAATGCATCCTAACAACTATCAGTTAGACACACTCATGCAAGACCTGGTTCACTAGGACCAACGATCTGATACCAACTGTGACGATCACTCCAAATCCATATGGACGAACACGTCATTCATCGATTTCATTGCGAGGTATTTGACCTCTATATGATACGTTTTGTAAACATTGCATTCTTTTGAAAAGGCACACCATCAATGAATATTTAAATCAAAGGTTCTCGACATCTGATGATTTCTATATATAGACAATCACCGTAAATAATAGTTTACATAGTAATTCCGTTGACAATGCAGTCAAAATAAGATACATGGTGATGATTTTGTGAATGCAATGTTTTCTTGAATAAAGCATGCAAGACTCCATGCACATAGCTTGTATAACATGTAAGCAAACAGCGGTAGACTTCTAGGGAACCTGAGAATAAACATGCTAACAAGTGTCAACACAAAGGTTGGTGAGTTCATAGTTTTAGTGTTTCGCATAATCTGTATATAAAAGTGGATCACAAGATTTCAGTTGTTTCATCCAGAAACATTTATCAATAGATTCTACATAACAGAGCACCCTGGTAACTAAGCTTTAACGTTATAATGATAAATACCCCATTCGTTTTAATACACGCAAACCAACGTGTCCTAAACTCAAATAACACACGTCCGTTAAAAGGCTAGCGCTCTAGCTCGGACGGGGATGTCAAGCCCTATGGATCCATATACTGTTATTCGCGCCCACCAGTCCATATCCTATGTACTAGCAGCTACTAGTTACCAAAGCTAAGGGATTTTTGGTTCAAACTCAGCGTAGAATTTAGTATGTACTTGTATCCATTGCGTTTTAAAATAAATTACATGTATTCTCAGCCCAAAAATATAGATTGCAAAAGCAATTAAAAAGGGAGCAAATGAAACTCACCTTAGCAGCATATAAAGTCGTTCACCAAAATGTGACCGAAACTCGGATTACCAAATAACCGTATATCTCAACCTAGAGAACATATGTTGGTCAATAAATGTCTATCAAGCTAGGTCAGGTCATAGTGTATCACAATCCTAATGCTCGATATCGACATACAAAAGTTATCCAAAGTCGTTTCAAAAAGTCAATTTTGACAGTTGTTTAACAAAACGAGACGTACCTTATATAAGGATTCATTTACTCGGTTGGTAATGTTCAAAAATCCAATTTATCAATCTCGCCGCTCCAACCTTCAGGTCAGTTTTCAGTAACTTGTTTTGGCCATAACTTTTTGACCGTAGCTCCGTTTTCGATGAATCAAATATCGTTGGAAACGTAATAAGATTTTCTTTCCAATGGTAAGGCTTTGAAACATCAACTCAAACTTTATTTGGGGTCAAAAAGGTACGTACACACCTTGTGACTCAAACAACGTCCAGTTTTTCTTCGACGTTCGAGCAAGCAACACGTACATGCTTCGTACACTTCATACACGCATCGTACACCATAATTACATTATGTAGAATAAATATTGAGTCTTACAACTCTCCCTCACTTAAACTCGATCACGTCCTCGTGATCTTCGTCACCGAAACCATCCGGACCAACATCCTATGGTCCTTCGACGTACTTTCGAACTCGAAGTCTACGAAATTTCCCGCAACGCGAAGATCTTACACCGTACTTAAGCGACCCTTCCGATGAATCACCCCCTTTCAACTTAAATCTCCATCCGCGATTTACCAAATCCACTAATCCGAGCACTAGAAACTTGCTCAATCCCTCACATCGGGAAGAACTCAACCAATCTCGTACCGAGATATCACCCCTTTGGTGTACCCTTCACAAGTACAATGCCAAGAGTAACCACGTCCCACAATAAGGTCAACATCCAAAACGACGAAGACCGAGTAAAAGTAAATCCTTACGAATAACACTTACCACTTAACATCCCTTCAAGTTCTCCCGTCTACAACTCGCAACAAGCTACATCCTTAACTATATCACCCAACGCGATCTACTAGGTCCACTATGCTGTGACCCAAGTCTTGCATTAATCCAAATCGAGAAGGATTCACGCCGCGTTAAAACTTCGTGCTTCACCGGTTCATAAACGTACACTCAACCGTTCAATTATGAATGTTCTCCGATTCAAGAACCAACTCCCCTCGTCACCACAACCGGGTCATTCCTTCAACGAAGAAATTTTGGATCACCAACTAATCACACTAGGGATACAAACTTTCCCATGAATGGATCCGCACACGACCTTCCGTCTCTGAATTAATCCAGGACGACCATAATACACCACAAATTAGACAAAACATCAACACTCGACACAGGGTTTCTCCCCTAAACCCAACAACACATCCATACAATACGGCTTCCTAGCACTAGCATGGAAACTATTTATGTACTAGAATCCTGTCAATAGCGAATTATCATCCCAACAATTCGCAATTCGTCACGCAACCTTCAAAAGTATTCACCAATGTCAGGTGAATCCTCCAACCTAGACCGTCCGTTAAGGATGGTTTCGACATTTCAATGCGGCTAACGGGTCGCATCACTAGGGAATGCACCCTCGCAAACAAACAAAACCCGTGTGTCTCTATGTGAGACAATCAGAAATAGAACTCTCCGCCTCACAATCATCCATAAAGTGGAATAATCCACTGACAATATCCACAATCACATTTCCCGAAAGGGAAAATACAGTATCCATACCGAAATCGAACTCGTACCTACTCAACAGCACTATCCGGGTTTCGCACCAACCCAATTTTACATCACGAGAGCACCCACAACGACAGTTACATTCTCTCACGTCCGTGATCTCAAACTTCACACCTGGTCTCATACCGCGCTTGGTACTGCACGACCACCTTATACAAGAAGACTTACGCTTCACTTGATCTAACACCACCGGAGATTCCTCGGGCGGCAGTAAAAACTCCCCCACTTAGGATTTATCTAACATCCCGCGGAATTGTAATTCCACGTCACACCTGACCATTCTCACCGTTGGTCATAAACATCAAATCACCGCAAATTCACTTTAGGCTCTCAGAGCCGACATGTACAATCACTTGAGACGTCGTACACGCGACGACATCACACCTTCATACCACAAATCACAATTAATAGTTCTTCATCGTTCGCAAAGCGAACTCCACCAAAGTCTCACATACGCCTCTATGACTAGGCATATGCCACTCCGCTTAATCAGTCGTGCATCACAGTCGAGATCACCCGACCTTCTACGCAACGAACCATTATCAACAATTGCTCACTCTCATGGGGAAGAGTGACCAATCTGACACAATAATTGCATCAACCGCAATATCAACGCTTCATCATAACCTTCGACCTAATCGACCATTAAGTCCATCACCGGCTCACCGGTCATCCTCAATCGTCCATCACATAAGAGCAACAAGATTCGCTCATCTGCCACTTCATAAGAAGTATTTACTGCAATGCTCCTAAACTTCGACTTTTGCAACCGTCGAATTACTATCACCCGTCGATCACTATTTAAAATCTTCGATGCTTCAAAAGGGTATCTCACAGGCACCCTAAGCACAAAGTGAGCACACCATCACCGGAGTTGAACATTACACTAGCAGGTATAAGAGGGCACCTGACGCCGTGTTATGCAGACTCCCACCGCAATCAACCGAATTTTAGAAACTCGATCTTTAGGTTTCATACACCCGATATCACCTATCTCTCTATAATAATGACCCGAAGTCATATCCACCCGACAAACCTTACGGTTTATCGTCTTATCGAAATTTCCTAGCGATCACATGCTACCTGCAATTTCCGCAAGGCCAAACGATATAGCCCCACGAAACCTTTCATCTAACGCTAAAGAGATGCTTGGAAACACCAAGTCTTACACTCTTCCGCACATCTCGATAAAAACCACTACTACAAGGGATATTCCATTAGGAATGTTACCTTATAAGCCACAACACACTAACACAATCATCGTCATACGGGTCCCACTCCCATGAGTTTAACGACCCGGAGACTCCTCGATTCGCCAATTCCAAGGCGACTCACAACTTGAATCCTAACACGATTCTCTAATCACACACTCTACCGAGTGTACCTCAAAACTACAATCATTAGACTTATTGCATTCCATTACGGAATTCAAGTCTTCACTGCACACACGCACACTTAAATCTGTCATCTTAGTTACGATGGGTAACAAAAACCAATAACAATCTCAACAGTGCACCCACTACTTAGGGGGACTAAGCACGCACCAAACTCGTGAGTTGGCTCGCTCACTTAACTAATCGAATCCATCGTACACTTCCCGACTCGTAAAGAACTCGATGTGACAACAAGCACATCACTCGAGACAACTATATTCTGGGAACCAATAAAAGATTCCTAATTCATCCCGTTCTACCCCAACCATGCCACGTTTCTTCCGTTCGGTACTTGTCATGTCATGCTTGGTGTCAAGATACACTTTCGTAATAATGGTGATCGGTCATTATTACAAATGCGTACCTTACCATTTCCACATGGTCACGCAAAGTACTTTACCCGGTCTGACGCAACATTCACACAAAATAACACGCGATAACTCCTAGTACCCGAATGACCCAAGTCCTTACCGTGAACTTGATCACTCAAACTGCCAAACATGCGAATCTCTCCAATAGATTCGTCCCTAGGACACCGCACCAAAAGGTACCTGTATATATACACCAATATACAATAATAATAAACGTACACAAGTACACCACAACAACAAGTAAACCTACAACCTAGGTGACTATTACTAAGATAACGTCCAAGTTCGCCTACTTACATTAGGCACTAGCGATCTAAGGCACTAGTTTACACATGAAATAGGGCCCCACAAAATTCCACATTGGACAAGTACAAGTCCTAGTTAGTCACCGACTCTAAGGCACTAACAAATCTCAATCCGACCCGTAATCCTACAAGTCCCGCAAATAACGCACCACTATCAATAAGTCTAAGACTAGGCACCTATCCTAAGGTCACCCAATTCCCTTAGACCATGCTCTGATACCACTTGTAACAACCCAACCCGTTACCCAAATAACGCTTAATTTTTCTTTTTTTTTATCAAATCTGGCCAGTTCAGCATTCGGCGCGGCGCGCCCCACTGTGGAGCGGCGCTCCAAAGTGGTCTGTCCACTCTTTCCCTTTTTTGACAAAAAGATCGTCCACTTCCGGGCACTTTTAGACGAAACGGTTTTCACAACACGATAAAGTAAGTAAAACTAACACGTTTTCATAATGAAACAAGTTTTACAACTCCGGGCCCACATCGACCCAATTTACAACAAGTGACCATTTCGACCCATTTTAGTTTAATACAAAACTTAGACCGAGCATGGCGATTGGGGATACGCTACCCAATCCTAATCAATCCAAAGCACGTCCTCTAAAGCAACCTACACAATCCAATGGTTCTCACGATTACCCGAGCCATCACCTCCACGCGAATCTATAAAAATGTAAACAACGAGAGGGTAAGCTATGATAGCTTAGTGAAGGCAATAATTATACACATACATATATAATATACCTACTTACAAACACTTACTCACATACCGCATACATGTTAGCAACACAAATAGCTTATCATCACAAATACAAAGCTATAAACCTCCAATACCACAAGCTAGCACAACAATAGCATATATATATAACCCGAACAATATAATATGCTACACTACAACGCAATAACCATGGTTAACCAATAACACAAGGGAATGGTACTTCGAATTTCCCATCGGTGTTCGTAACAACCGTTAGTGTACAACGAAATATATCACTAACCCCTAGGCGACACGGACAACGAAATATCCGTTCAAGCAATCGTTAGTGTACAACGAAATATATCACTAACTCTTGGACAATTTGGACAACGAAATATCCATCGTTAGTGTACAACAAAATATATCACTAACTCTTGGTGGTATAGACACGTATACCCGGTGCCAACCCCCGCCCTACAAATAGATACATTATATACACACATGTATAATCATTCCACTCACCTCGTGAACTCGAGCATTACAAACCATGCGCGAAATCCCCACCACACGCGACCGAGCAAGATTTTACCTATAATACGCATATAGATATACACATAATCAACATACAACCTCATTTGGACTCTCGACCCGCCCGAATGAACAACAAGAGCAAAATATACCCTTTTGCACTTTTAACGCTACCCGAAGGTCCAAAAATAACGAGACTAGTTTCCGCGTTCTCGAAATACCCAAATATGTCAATTTTAACCTTTAAACGCATACTAGCTCATATTTTACACAAAACCCATTCCATGTTTGACCAAGTTTGACTTTATTGCTAAAACACCAAATTTTAACCTAAAATCACTTCTCACGAGTAATTACATCAAAAGCATCATTTAACACTTAACAAAAGCGTTTAACATCCAATTAATCCAAATTAGTGTCATCCTCAATTTTGACCCAATTCAAATTGCTCATTTTGACCAAAGTCATAAAACGCCCCAAAATCACTAACGACTAGTGACTATATTTTCAAGACAACCGCTAACACTTAAATCAAGTATTTACCTACTTGATTTACCAAAACTTGACTTAAAACTTAATTTAACACCGAATCAATCTTACTTGTCCCGAAATATCCATTTGACCCGTTTTGACCTAAGTTAGGGTTTACACCCAAAAACCAAGTCAACACAAGTGTTCTAACGTTTAACCAACACACGCAAAACCCAAACTCATAATTTCATCACTCGAAACCCTAAGTCACCCATTTAGGCTTACTTACTTGAATCTTACCCAAAACCCCCAAATTTCACAATAAAATGGGTTTATAACACTAACTAACACAAACCCTAACTCAAACAATAATCTTAACAATGAAATTCGGATTAGGGTTTACCTCAAGCACCAAAACGAGCTCTAGTAGCTAGAAACACCAAGGAGAACTAAAACCCGCTTCCAATTTGGGCGAAAATCACCATCTTCATCATCCATTCAAGCTTCCTCTCTCTAGAACTCACTCTCTCTCTCTAAGATAAGATGGGAGTGTTGTGTGGATGTCAAAATGATCCAAAAGTGGATCTATAACTGATATTAAAGCCATAAATCCGTCCATAAGTGAAAGGACCAAAGTACCCCTCATTTACCCTTTAAAAAGGCTGAAAATTACATCAGACGGGATCGGAGCGCCGCTCCAAAGGGTGGAACGCCGCTCCAAACTTCAGGTCAGTTTTCAGTAACTTGTTTTGGACATAACTTTTTGACCGTAGCTCCGTTTTCGATGAATCAAATATTGTTGGAAACGTAATAAGATTTTCTTTCCAATGGTAAGGCTTTGAAACATCAACTCAAACTTTATTTGGGGGCAAAAAGGTACGTACACACCTTGTGACTCAAACAACGTCCAGTTTTCCTTCGACGTTCGAGCAAGCAACACGTACATGCTTCGTACACTTCATACACGCATCGTACACCA